>NC_068444.1:34278938-34282463 GCF_023373465.1 Oncorhynchus keta | reverse complement strand
GACATAATACACTGACATGTTGACCGGATAAATATTCTAACAGTCTGAAAATATATGTTGGTTCCTTCATCTACCATAGTCCTGCAAAACCTTCCAATTTATTATATTTAAATGGTTCTAAGGTATTTTTGAATATATATATTGAATGGTTTCTGGTTTTCTCAGATAAATTGTTCAATTTCTTTATTGCTCTGAATCTAAATGTTATTTAGCCTATTTCTCTTTTCTGCCAAGATAACAAATACAGTAAATGTTGGACAATGTATTCCTTGTATTGATTAAATGTCTGTGTCTTACCAACTGAATACTGTTGTGAATGGGGTTTGGCCGTTTTAAATGGTGTACATTTTATTTCACAATGAACTTGTTGATTGATGACCACCCAGAGCATTCTGCATGACTACAACAAAATAATCATATCTCCACCTTAAAATCATCCTTGCTGCTTTGTTCTGTCTAATCTCACATGCTGGCTCGCATTTCCCCCAGATCCACAGAACAATAGTTCACCTGACTTTCAATTAATGCTTAGGTAGTTTGCTTAAGATTCTTTCCCAATACATATTTAGCTATCCTTCTGATCATGTACGTTTGTTGTTTATATTTATAGATTAATTTATTGGCCCGACCATGATAAGCAGTTGTGTAGCTGCACTCGAGTAGTTTGGTTTCTGCCACTTCTCAATTTGTACTTTGCTTAATCACATCCATGTTGTGCTGGCCTTTTCCTTGTGGAATAGACCAACATAATCTTGGTTTTCATGGCGTTCAAAACAAGTTTGTTCTGGCAAGCCCACTCCCTGATATTTCCCAGATCTACTTGTAGAGCTTGCTATACCTGTTTAACCGATTTGTCTTGCTTTATAAATTGTAGTATAATCTGCAAATATAGTAGCTTGAGTTTTGGATAAGGAAGGTCATTTAGTATATATTAAGTAAAGAAGTGGCCCAAGGCTGCCTGTGGTATTCCACAGTTTAAAGCATGAGGGGAAAGCGACCCATTGAACTTAAGCGCACTGTTTCCTGTCAGTTAGATATGACTGTACCCAATTCCATACACTCTTAAACCCATAATGCAATACTTTTGTCAAATTATTTAATAATCTACTAAATCAAATGCTGAAATCTAAAAATAGTACACCCACAAACCTGCCATAATCCATAGTATTGAGCCACTCACAGTCATGTCAACCAATGCAGTGGTAGAGGAATGTTTTTAACGATAAGCATGCTGATTGGCTGTGGTCAGATCATTCTTGTCCATGTGCTGTCATATCTGTCTACTCATAATAGCCTCCAATATCTTGGTAGTGAAGGGAGTAGACTGATTGGTCAGCCAATGGCAGGAGTAATGGGTTCTTTCCTGTTTTTATGGATTGGGCACAGCTTAGCATGCGTCCATACATTTGGAAATTGCCCCTTTTCAGTGACTAATTAAATATATATTTCAGTGAAGCTGCAATCTGGTGAGCAGCATAGAATAAAAACAAAATTGTCCATAAGATCATAACCTATAGATTTACCATTGGGTAATGACTTGAATAGGTTTAACACCTCCTCTATAGTTTTTCTTGCTCATAATATGATCATCGATCCATTGGACAATAGCTTGTTGGAAGAATGGGTGTTTAGATTATCTCTCAGTAAATTAGTTTTTCTTTGTAAAAGATCTGCAAAATGATTGTCAATATCAGCTGGTTTTGTTATTGTTCTCCGTCCACCTCCCACACTAGATGGGCATGATGAGATGGATGTACCAAGTAAACTCTTCACTATATTCCATACCTTTTTACAATCATTTTGAGAATCAATATAAGCATTTTTTTGTCAAATAACCTTTTTTCTTACAATTGAATTTAACCACATAGTATTCTAAAGTCTGTTCATAATTTCTAGTTTAGAATTGGCTGCTAAGACTTTTGCCATATTTCTTTGAAGCATCACCCAGTTCATCATCAATCCATGGAGTGTGTCTGAACGATGACCCAACAGTTGATGACCTAGTGGTGTCATTAACCATTTGTTTCAAACCACAGCCCCGGTAGATCTCATTCATTTAGTTATATTTGAATTATTCTGATCCTTCCAATTTTTTTATTAAAATCACCCAAGATAAATACATCTCTGTTACTCTCTGTGGCCTGGTCAAACCCAGTGCATACGTCATCCAGATGATAGGACACCTTAGAGCTAGGAGGTCTATACACACATCCTACCAATATAGATGCCTGAGTGAGGCAGATGTACCTGAGCCCATAGTGCCTCTATTTTGACATACATGAAGGTCATCCCTTCTCTTAAAGGTATATGATTCTGAATGTGCAATGCTACACCACCACCATTCCTATTCAAATCAAACTTTATTTGTCAGATGCGCCGAATACAACAAGTGAATGCTTACTTACAAAGCCCTTAACCAACAGTGCAGTTCAAGAAGAGTTAAGAAAATGTTTGCAAATAAAAATAATGAAATGTAACACAATAATGAGTCAGTGTCTGCGGGGGGTAGGGAGTCAATGTAATAGTCCGGTGGCCATTTTATTAATTGTTCAGCTGTCTTATGGCTTGGGGGTAGAAGCCTTTTGGTCCTAGACTTGGTGCTCCGGCACCTTGCCGTGCGGTAGCAGAGAGAAACAGTCTATGACTTGGGTGACTGGAGTCTCTGGCAATTTTATGGGCATTTCTCTGACACCGCCTATTATATAGGTCTGGATGGCAGGGCCAAACTCTAACTTTTACTTATATCACATTTTCCCTTAAGTCTCCCAGTGACATTAATGCATGTTGTCAAAAACAACACCATGACCATTGTTACCCTGATCGATAATTCCACATAACATCTTATTGTTTGTTTCCATGTTGTTTGTCTTGTTTGGGGTGTGTTTGGTTGTTGCGGTGGTGTTCCTCTTGAAATACTACAATCAATAAATGAATCAATCGACCACACAAACAGGTGTGTGTGTTGAAATGGTAAATATTGTGAATTTGTATGATTGTGTGCAAGGCTCCCTTGAAAAAGAGGCCTTAGTCTCAAATGGGATTTTCTGTTTAAATACATTTTTTAAATACACATTATCAGTTTACACGCTCTGCATGGTGTTCAACTTGACTAAGTCCGTGTGGCTTTGCGTTGAAATACATACAGTCTCTGCACACCCTCCCCAGTCAAATATTTTATTATATATTTTATTTATTATATTATCCCATTGGCCGTGTACTGAACCTCGTGCCTGGCCCGGGATGGGGTGCCACATTCACACCCCTCGCACATTAGGTCACCGGCCTAACAACTGTCCATTTGTTCACAGCACTCACTGCCTGGTGTGTGTATTATTGCGTGTGTGTGCGCAAGCATGTGTGTGTGTGTGTGTATCTCACCATACACTGTAAAAAAAAAAGAAATGTTTGTTTAAATCTCAAATCTTCCCTGTCAAGTTGTCCAGTGACACATTTTCCTAAAGGAAACTCTGAAATGGCATATTGTTTTTATGAAGATTGTATAATATTCACATTAAAATCTGTCGG
>NC_068444.1:34158920-34273838 GCF_023373465.1 Oncorhynchus keta | reverse complement strand
TGCTATCAAACCTCCAAACGAGCTTCAATGCCATACAGCACTCCTTCCGTGGCCTCCAACTAGGTCATTTACAAGTCCATGCTAGGTAAAGCTCCGCCTTATCTCAGTTCACTGGTCACGATGGCAACACCCATCCGTAGCACGCGCTCCAGCAGGTGTATCTCACTGATCATCCCTAAAGCCAACACCTCATTTGGCCGCCTTTCGTTCCAGTACTCTGCTGCCTGTGACTGGAACGAATTGCAAAAATCGCTGAAGTTGGAGACTTTTATCTCCCTCACCAACTTCAAACATCAGCTATCCGAGCAGCTAACCGATCGCTGCAGCTGTACATAGTCTATAGGTAAATAGCTCACCCTTTTTCACCTACCTCATTCCCATACTGTTTTTATACTGTTTTTATTTATTTACTTTTCTGCTCTTTTTGCACACCAATATCTCTACCTGTACATGCCCATCTGATCATTTATCACTCCAGTGTTAATCTGCAAAATTGTATTATTCGCCTACCTCCTCATGCCTTTTTGCACACATTGTATATAGACTGCCCATTTTTTTCTACTGTGTTATTGACTTGCTAATTGTTTACTCCATGTGTAACTCTGTTGTCTGTTCACACTGCTATGCTTTATCTTGGCCAGGTCGCAGTTGCAAATGAGAACTTGTTCTCAACTAGCCTACCTGGTTAAATAAAGGTGAAATAAAAATAAAATAAAACTGCGTTCATCTTGTCTGTTAGAGTAGCAGGATGGATATGGAGAACGTCTGTGCTCTCTGCTCTTGAGGTGGGACTGGCTAGTAGAAGCCCTGGATGATTCTGCAACATTCAAAACCAATGAATAAACCTTGAGGACTTGACCGGTTACCTGATTAAGATTTCTGGACTCGTAAGCCAAGCTGTACTCTTGACCCACCGTGTGTGAAATGAGATGGGGAAGGAGATCATCGGGAACGGCCAGCTGAATTCCTGATTTGCCCTGAAACACAAATAAAAACCCAATCTGTGTTTGGTCCAGATAGCAAACAGGTACACCAAATGGCAGAGGAGGAGTTCGAGCTGCTGTGTCCGCTGGATCGACTCATGGCCAAACTGTTGGATGGTCCTGAAACACAAGCATTATCTAAACCTTTTTCTGTCTGTAGGTGGACTACACTTTAGATTACTTAACAATCGTCTCTTACCAACTACATCCCGAAAATGGGTAGATGGAGAATGAGAGGGGCTGTGTCTGCTGGATCGACTCATGGCCCAACTGTTGGATGGTCCTGAAACACAAGCATTATCTAAAAAAATTCTTATCTGTAGGTGGACTACACTTTTGATGACTTAACGATTGTCTCTTACCAACTACAACATCGATAGAGGAGGAAGAACGAGAGCGGTTTCACTGTCTTTTTTGGGACTGCCTAGGTGAAGTTGTTGATAGTCCTGCAACAAACATTTAAACCAGATGAATAAACCTTTTTTAGTAGTTGACAGGTTAGCTGATTAAGATTTATCTACTTGTCTGGCAAGCTGTACTCTTGACCCACTGTGTGTGAAGTGAGACAGGGAAGGAGAGCATCTAGAACAGCCAGCTGAATCCCTGGATTGCCCTGAAGCACAAATAAAACCCCAATTTGGGTGTGTTCAGGGCAACTTAAATGCAAGGATTTGGATAGGAAAATGTTGAGTTGAAGTCAGAAGTTTACATACACCTTAGCCAAATACATTTAAACTCAGTTTAGCAAAAATTCCCTTTCTTAGGTCAGTTAGGATCACCACTTTATTTTAAGAATGTGAAATGTCAGAATAATAGTAGAGAGAATTATTTATTTCAGCTTTTCTTTCTTTCTATCACATTCCCAGTGGGTCAGAAGTTTACATGCACTCAATTAGTATTTGGCAGCATTGCCTTTAATTGTTTATCTTGGGTCAAACGTTTCAGGTAGCCTTCCACAAGCTTCCCACAATAAGCAGTGTGAATTTTGGTAGAGGTCGACCGATTATGATTTTTCAATAACGATAGCGATACCGATTATTAGAGGACCAAAAAAAGCCGCTAACAATTAATCGGCCAATTTTTATATATATGTTTGTAATAATAATGACAATTACAACATTACTGAATGAACACTTATTTTAACTTAATATAATACATCAATAAAGTCAATTTACATTTACATTTTACATTTAAGTCATTTAGCAGACGCTCTTATCCAGAGCGACTTACAAATTGGTGCATTCACCTTATGACATCCAGTGGAACAGCCACTTTACAATTTAGTCTCAAATAAATAAAGAAACATGTTCAATTTGGCATAAATAATGCAAAAACAAAGTGTTGGAGCAGAAAGTAAAAGTGCAATATGTGCCATGTAAAAAAGCTAACGTTTATGTTCCTTAATCAGAACATGAGAACATAGAAAGCTGGTGGTTCCTTTTAACATGAGTCTTCAATATTCCCAGGTAAGAAGTTTTAGGTTGTAGTTATTATAGGACTATTTCTCTCTATACCATTTGTATTTCATGTACCTTTGACTATTGAATGTTCTAATAGGTACTTTAGTATTGCCGGCCTAATCTCGGGAGTTGATAGGCTTGAAGTCATAAACAGCGCAATGCTTGAAGCATTGTGAAGAGCTGCTGGCAGACGCAGGAAAGTGCTGTTTGAATAAATGCTTACGAGCCCGCTGCTGCCTACCACCGCTCAGTCAGACTGCTCTATCAAATCATAGACTTAATTATAATATAATAACACACAGAAATACGAGCCTTAGGTCATTTATATGGTAAAATCCGGAAACTATCATTTTGAAAACAAAACGTTTATTCTTTCAGTGAAATACGGAACCGTTCTGTATTTTATCTAACGGATGGCATCCATAAGTCTAAATATTACTGTTACATTGCACAATCTTCAATGTGTCATAATTACGTAAAATTCTGGCAAATTAGTTCGCAAGAGCCAGGCGGCCCAAACTGTTGCAACGTGCAATGAACGCAAGAGAAGTGACACAATTTCCCTAGTATAATATTGTCTGCTAACATGAATTTCTTTTAACTAAATATGCATGTTTAAAAATATATACTTCTGTGTATTGATTTTAAGAAAGGAATTGATGTTTATGGTTAGGTACATTTGTGCAACGATTGTGTTTTTTTCGCAAAGGTGCTTTGTTAAATCAACCCCCCTGTTTGGCGAAGTTGGCTGTCTTTGTTAGGAAGAAATAGTCTTCACATAGTTCGCAACGAGCCAGGCGGCCCAAACTGCTGTATATACCCTGACTCTTGCACAGAATGCAAGAGAAGTGACACAATTTCCTAATTAAAATAAATTCATGTTAGTAGGAAATACGAACTAAATATGCAGGTTTAAAAATATATACTTGTGTATAGATTTTTAAAAAGGCATTGATGTTTATGGTTAGGTACACATTGGTGCAACGACAGTGCTTTTTTTGCAAATGCGCTTGTTAAATCACCCGTTTGGCAAAGTAGGCTATGATTCAATGATAAATTAACAGTAACCGCATAGATTATATGCAACGCAGAACAAGCTACATAAACTAGTAATACCATCAACCATATGTAGTTAACTAGTGATTATGTTAAGATTGATTGTTTTTATAAGATACGTATAATGCTAGCTAGCACCTTACCGTGGCTCCTTGCTGCACTCGCATAACAGGTAGTCAGCCTGCCACACAGTCTCCTTGTGGAGTGCAATGTAATCGGCCCTGATCGGTATCCAAAAATGCAGATTAGCGATTGTTATGAACTTGAAAGCTGCCCTAATTAATCGGCCATTCCGATTAATCGGTCGAACTCTAAATTTTGGCCCATTCCTCCTGACAGAGCTGGTGTAACTGACTCAGGGTTGTAGGCCTCCTTGCTCGCACACGCTTTTTCATGTCTGCCTACACATGCTCTATTGGATTGAGGTCAGGGCTTTGTGATGGCCACTCCAATACCTGGACTTGTTGTCCTTAAGCCATTTTGCCACAACTTTGGAAGTTTGCTTGGGGTCATTGTCCATTTGGAAGACCCATTTGCGACCAAGCTTTAACTTCCTGACTGATGTCTTGAGATGTTGCTTCAATATATCCCTCATGATGCCATCTATTTTGTGAAGTGCATCAGACCCTCCTGCAGCAAAGCACCCCCACAACATGATGCTGCCACCCCCGTGCTTCACGATTGGGATGATGTTCTTCGGCTTGCAAGCCTCCCCCTTTTTCCTCCAAACATAACGATGATCATTATGGCCAAACTGTTCTATTTTGTTTCATCAGAACAGAGGACATTTCTCCAAAAAGTACCATCTTTGTCCCCATGTGCAGTTGCAAACCAGTCTGTTTTTTTCTGCCGGTTTTGGAGCAGTGGATTCTTGCTTTCTTAGCGGCCTTTCAGGTTATGTCGATATAGGACTCGTTTTACTGTAGATATAGTTTCCTCCAGCATCTTCACAAGGTCCTTTGCTGTTATTCTGTGATTGATTTGCACTTTTCACACCAAAGTACCTTCATCTCTTGGAGACAGAACGCATCTCCTTCCTGAGCGGTATGATGGCTGCGTGGACCCATGATGTTTATACTTGCGTACTATTGTTTGTACAGATGAACATGGTACCTTCAGGCGTTTGGAAATTGCTCCCAAGGATGAACCAGACTTGTGGAGGTCTATAATATTTTTTCTGAGGTCTTGGCTAATTTCTTTTGATTTTCCCATTATGTCAAACAAAGAGGCACTGCGATTGAAGGTAGGCCTTGAAATACACCCACAGGTACACCTCCAATTGACTCAAATTATGTAAATTGCCTAAAAGAAGCTTCTAAAGCCATGACATCATTTTCTGGAATTTTACAAGCTGTTTTAAGGTACAGTCAACTCAGTGTATGTAAACTTCTGACCCACCAGTGAAATAATCTGTCTGTAAAGAATTGTTGGAAAATTACTTATGTTATGCACAAAGTAGATGTCCTAACCAACTTGCCAAAACTATAGTTTGCTAACAAGAAAGTTATGGAGTGGTTGAAAAGCGAGTTTTAATGACTCCAACCTCAGTGTATGTAAACTTCCGACTTCAACTGTATATGTACTGTATATGATGTGTGAATAATAATCCCGATAGGCAGAATATCAGGGATCTAGGTAAGACCCAGATGCAGATAGTCAAAGTAACAATGTTTATTATAAACAGGAGACAAAGGGCTGTGAGTCATAGGTTTGACTCTGGACACATGAAAGGTGGCCTGTAAGCGAAGGGTACGGGGCAACAGAAGACGAACAGCAGGGGGGCTAATAATCTTGGAGATGAGAAATGGGCCGATAATCCGGGGGGGGGATTGCGGGATTCCACCCGGAGGGGCAGATTCCGGGTAGATAGGCATACCTTCTGCCCAAGTCGATACCGGGGAGCCGGGGTCCGATGGCGATCCGCTTATCATCGATACCTGGAGGTAGTCTTAAGGAGGGCCTCCAGGTACATCAACAGTGGCGGACAAACATCTGGGCAGAAGGTATGCCAACCTCTTCCCCCTGCTCAGGGAAGAGCAGAGATAGGCCCTTGGCAGAGCAGGGTAGGGTGTTGTGGGCGTATTCGACCCACAGCAGCTGCTGGCTCCAGGGGGGTGGGTTGGCGGAGACCAGGTAGCACAGAGTAGTCTCAAGATCTTGGTTGGCTCGCTCCGACTGGCCTTTGGACTGGGGGTGGAACCCAGGAGACGGGTGCAGAACATCTTCCAAAACCAGGACGAGAACTGGGAGCCCGGTCGGAGACCATGTCCACGGGCAGTCCTTTGATCTGGAAGGCGTGCTGCACCATGAGCTGGGCCGTTTCCGTGGCCGAGGGTAGTTTGGGGGAGAGGAATGAAGTGAGCGGCCTTGGAAAACCAGTCGACCATAGTCAGGATTGCAGTGTTGCCCTCAGACGGGAGGAGACCCGTGACAAAATCCAAGGATATTTGGGACCAGGGACGGTGAGGGACAGGCAGTGGTTGCAGAAGACCACCCGGAGCTTGCAGAGGAGTCTTATTCTGAGCATAGGCCGTGCAGGCGGAGACAAACACGGCGACATCTGGAACCATCGTAGGCCACCAAAAGAGTTGCCAGGGTCCGACGGGAGCCCGGATGGCAGGCAAGCCTGGAGGAATGGGCCCACTCCAGGACCGCAGGGCAGGCAGGCACAAACATCCGATTATCAGGGCCCTCCTGGGTTCGGCTGGGACCACTGCGCCTCCCGGACCTGTTTCCCTATACCCCAGTTGAGTGCCGGCACAAGTCGGGAAGGATGGTCTCGGGCACCGGGGTGGTACCCGGGGGCTATAGCGGCGGGACAGTGCATCCGGCTTGACATTCTTTGATCCCGGCCGTTACGAGAGGGAGAAGTTTAACCGTGTGAACAGCAGGGCCCATCTGGCTTGCCTGTAGTTGAGGCGTTTGGCGATGCGGATATACTCCAGGTTATTGTGGTTGGTCCACACGATGAATGGATGTTCCACCCCCTTTAGCTAGTGCCTCCATTCCTCCAACGCCATCTTCACCATGAGAACCATACGATTCCCCGCATCGTAGTTCTTTTCCAAACAGATGCCTGATACAAAAAGGAAAATCACATCTATACTACCCTGTGAAAGGTTTGACATCTCCCACTGACTCTTCAGTTTTTCTTACTCCGTCCAGGCGTGTCCCCATTAAATTCATCCTGGGCTGGGGTAGAGAGAGAATAAGACCGGCTTTTCTGCCTTTTTTGGGACTGCCCAGGTGAATTGGATAGTCCTGCAACAAACATTTAAGCACATGACACACAATAATTCATGCATGGAATGTCATTAGATGCACATCAAAACCCATAGTTTCTCATACAATATCAGAGGGAATCAAAAGGCACACATTTCGTGGAACAATCCACTTACTGACATTATTCATGGAAACTGCTCTGGTCTTGATCAGTTGAGGATGTGTAATTATAATCTTCACACTTTTTTTCATTTTCTGCAAAAAAAGTTAATAAAGATAAACAGTAAACATACTGTAGTAATAAATATAATGAGAGCAAGTTTGAATTACATTTTGACAAGTTTGAACTAGATATTGACAGGCTTCTTAGCAAGTTAATTTTGGTCAATGCATTTTCTACTCATTCTCCTGTCTTATTTATAACATATCATTGCCCTCTCTCCTGTGAGCTAATGTTCTTAGCTAGCTAGATAGCTAAGTAGCTAAAGTTTGTTAACTCATATTACAGTTAGTTAGCAAACCAACCAGCTTCACGCCTAACTAGCTAACTAGCAGTTGCAGGTACTCAAAGACTAATGTTGATGTTAGACTCTAGCTAGGTAATTTGAAAATGTTCCTGTAAAAAAACAATGACAACACACCCGTTACCAGCAAACATAGCTAACCGTAGATAGATAGCCCGATACAGTAAGCTAACTAACAGTTAGTACAACCATCGAATCGGTTAGCCTTGCTTTTCCTGCCTTGTACCATCTAGCTAGCAACTAAATTTGTCTTAACGTTAGCTAGCTAGTTAGCTAGCGTGCAAGTATCCAGGCAGAGTTGCTAACGTTAGCCTAGAGAAAATAATAGTTTGCGACATTAACAGAAACTGATAATTAATATAACAACCTTATCAAATGATTAAATCAAAGGTTTTCAGAAATGTTGACGCTTATCCGTGTCCTTCTGTTACCGTCTTGAGGAACAAATGGTCGGTGAATGACTTGTTCATTCTGCCTCTCCCATTTTCAAGGGATGATGGTTATAAATTGTAATAAATTATGTTGTGAAATTGTAAACTAATGATTTGAAATTATAGTTAATTTTCAGTCATTCTGTCTATATCAGAACATCTAACAAGCTATTAGAAGAAATGTGATTTTTAATCAATATCTTTTATTATATTGTGTATATCAAAATAAATTATCAAACTTTTTGTATTTGTGTATCTCTTGCATTTCAATGATTCAAGCTGATCAGGCTGACCTTCGGCTATATTTAATTAGTCGTCTGTGGACGTCACGTGTTGGGTGGGCATGCAATGTAAGTGGTAACCAATGAGTCAAACTCCACAACTTAATTATTAATTATTGTTTTCTGACACATTCATTTATTTTCTTTTGTGTGTTTCACATAGCCAGCCACGCAGTCGAGTAGCATAGTAGGTCTAGGCTATTTACTGTCCGTTGATTGACAACTGAACAGCAAGTGTTGACTAGTTTACATTATGGAGCCTTTTTTGCGATTATCTGCAGATAAATTCTGAAAACATCCAACGAAGATCCTGAATCATTACTGCAGGAACAATAGGTAGTGGAGAGCCTCATTCTGGTCCAAATACGATAATTGGTGCCTTGACAGAATGTAGGTGTTAAAACGGAATTCAACAATTTAAAAAAATGTATTGACCTTAGTACACTGTTAAAATGAAGTGCTTTGTAACACCAAAACTAGTGACAATTGAACTACCACCAGCTTGAAGGAGATGAAACCTTAACTAACTTTACTAGAGTATTGAAACACATCATCCCCAGATGTTCTGAAACATGAGACGGTGTGTTGTAACACCTTGCCAGGGCGAAAATACATTCATTTGATGTTTCAAGTTCTGTTTAGTGATGTTAAGTTCTAAATCAAGGATTAGATACCTTCTCCTTTGGTGTTTTTTCCTCTCACTAAAGCTTTTATACACTATTATGGTGTTTCACATCCTGTCTAGTGCAGAATTTCTTCTGCAGTATTTTCATTGATTTATGTATCTGATCATTGGCAGGCATTGTTGAGCAATGAGAGCCCAATCCACCAGTAGTAACTTGAGGTTTTCCAGGAAACATTGCAAAATGTTGTATTTGTCTCTGCCAAATGGAAATGTGGGAATGGGTTGTCTTATTATAGAACATAATTTTGTTTGATGGTTTTGATGTCCATACACCTCATGGCACAATTGCTACTTAATAGTATTATAGAATGTATACTTTTCTTTCTTCAAACATGCATAAAACAATGTGTAGAAAAAAAGAATAAAGTCTAAACATGTATTGGATCACAACCTTCTAAAAAGAGAGCAAGATAGGAAGTGCAAGGAGATTAAAACCAGACTTATAATTTGTTAAAACACTCAATTTTCTCTATCTTTGGTCATCCTCTTATAAAGTACACTTTATTTTGAAAAACATATGCAGTTGGAAAAAAATATATGGTAAAATGAAATTAACAAATCATTGAAAGGACTTGCATGAATTGTTACTAAGGACATGTTGGTTGTCAATTTCAATTCACCCGAGAATCATGGCTGTATGATTGAGTGTGTAAAATTCCAATTAAAGGTACCATTTTACTGCTCCAGAAGATGGGGGTCCAATTTCAGCTTCTGCCTGGCCCACTTCCAACCTTTCTCTGTCTCCTCCTGTTTCTAATCTGTGCAATACAAAAATGAAAGTGAAATTCCATTTTAAAAAGTCTCCATAGTTTCTTATCATCAATCAATATGTAGTCCTATAAACCATTTGCATTATTTAACCATTTGATTGTATTAGAGATAGTCTGAAAGAAATCATGTTTTGGTGCTGCCTTTTACATGCACTGAAAACCCCCAAAAGTGTTTTCACAACACTCTCCTAAAAACACCAATATTCCGATTGAAGATCCTCTCAGGGTGTTTCAGAGTACTTTTATTCTGTTTAAAAAAAAAACTTTCCGTGTATCATAACAATTACATTGGGGTTTTACATTCAAACACCCTCCAAACACCAGATCTCAGGTTAGATGCATTACTTTCATAGTTTCATTACACAATACTGCTGTTTTGAGCCGTTCTGTTTTTACAGTGTAGGGAATCAACTAATTGTATTGAAAATGAATTCATTAGCCAAAGTTTATCATAAGACATGAAAAGAATTAGGCTTGGGCTGAATACCGTGTACCGGGGCATTTAGAGATAGCCACAGGATGGTTTTTCAATACTGTCAATACCGTTTAAACTATTTATTTGAAGTTTATCAATACATTTTAATATTTGTAGCTACTTATTAAGTAAATATGTGCAAGTAAACTTGTGCAATACATTAGGCGATAAAGCAGATCGCGTTCTTCATTTCACCTGTCACATTATTTTAAATGATGAAGCTTAGAATAGTTCCCCATAACAGTTCAGCCAGTAGCGTGTTTGTTTGTAAATAGCACAACGGGAGAAAGCCGAGGCAGGTGAGTCCAGCTGTGTATTGACAGAGCTTGTGTTTTTTTTTAAGTTCACAGTGGTTTTTTTGCTTCAATATAGTGATCAGGGACGTGCAACACATTCGGCAGGAAACAGCTTAATTTTCATCAGATGACAATAGAAGTGCAACACTAATTGTCTAGTAGCCACACAAGTAAATTAATGTACAATGAAAGAGCAAGGTATTTTTTTGCAGAAATTATGCATGGCCATCATATTTGTAATGTTATCATATAAATAATGTAGAGTAGGCTTGCTACACTGAGAAAATTAGCTACACATCAGTCAGAGTGTTGTCTGCTTTTTACATAGGTTAAAAGTAGAGACACAGAGCTACAAAATGGTATATCATACAATGCATTTGAGGAACAAGTTGATAAACTTGTAAACTCACTTTTGAGAAAATGGCCTTTGCATGTTTTGGTATCTAGTGAAGAGTTCCTCTTTGTCTACACCCATTCAGCATCATTCACACCCTCCTAAGCTTTAGCCCCACCCATCTCATTTCGCTCTCAGAGCGCACACTTGACACTGGCCGATGTTTTAACAATTTTATTCGTATTTACAGATGGCATTATGTTATTATGTCTATCATGTGCCTTATGTTATTAAAGCACATGAAAGTTCACATGTTCGAGAAGGCATTTCTGCCAAAAAAACGCATTATGATAAAACATTTAAAAAACTACGTTCAAGCGGCTCTCCCGTGAAGTCGTGACTTGCGATATACGCCTAGTTTCCTGAATCTGGTCACATATTTCATATGCAGTGTATATTTTTTTTATTGTTTGAAAAACACAGAATTCTGCATTAGTGCGACCCCTAAATTGAACTTGCCAGTTATCTAAGTAAGTGGCTGAATTAATAAGGTGACGGGGAATCATTTTGTGTTACCTTTCTGCTTGTTTGAGAAGTCAAAGCCCTTTGGATGAGTTATTAGTACAGCTGCCACTGCTATCTTGATTTCATTGCGTCTTTTCCTCACCCCTCTTCTCCGAGCAGAGCAGGCAGGCCCGTTGCCCTAGCAACTCTAGACTCCACACAGGTACAGCGTGTACACATGCTGCTCCAGAGTCAGTAATGTTCTTCCTTCAGACAAGCATGTGTCAAAACTTTGTTAATTTGCACAATATCTCTCGCTCACATTCACTTGTAAGTGTCCATCTCACCAAATATGACATTCGGTGGCTCCTGCCAATATATGTGTAACTTTATGAGCTGGATTTAGAACATTCTGTCACGTTCTGATCTTTATTTTCTTTGTTTTGTATTCATTATTTAGTATGGTCAGGGCGTGAGTTGGGGTGGGCAGTCTATGTTTGATTTTCTATGATTTGGGGATTTCTATGTTTCGGGCCTAGTATGGTTCTCAATCAGAGACAGGTGTCATTAGTTGTCTCTGATTGAGAATCATACTTAGGTAGCCTGGGTTGCACTGTTTGTTTGTGGGTGATTGTCTATGTTGATTGCTTGTTTCAGCACAGTTCTCATTAGCTTCACGGTTGTTATTTCGTTTATTGTTTTTGTATAGTGTTTTAGTGTTCAGTGTTTTCTTTATTAAAATTCATGATGAACACATACCACGCCGCATTTTGGTCCTCCGATCCTTCTCGCCTCTCCTCTTCAGATGAAGAGGAGGACGACCGTGACACATAAAAAAATATATTCTATAAAACGTGTGATTTTAAGAGCTGAAAAAACTGTGACAAACTGAAATCTGGAAAACCAAAACCTATCATTTATTTTCCATTTCCTGATAGCAAAAAATCTAATAGTTCACCTAATTTTAATTTGTGACAAAACAAGCAATGTTTAGAGAATCATTGTACCACCTAAACATCTATGAAATATATTTTCAATAACCCAAAAATATTGTTCAACTGTTTGAAGCTGCTGTACAAAACCGAAAGTAAAAGACGCAAAAACTAAACAGATTTACCGCTTCTTATAATTGCTTTCAATGAGTGACAGATCTATAACTAAAATGTGAATTTGGGTGGGTCGGCCAAAAAGTTATATTTTACAGCTTTAATAAAATATATCATTTGAAGAACATACATCATTGTGGCAATGTATATCTTGCAGTAAAACTGTAAATAAGACTTTAAAAGAGTTAAAGTGCTTGTAATTAGAAAATAGTCCTTATCATATAGGCCTAGACCCATATAATATCCAAACAATTCACTGAATTCATACATTTTCAGCTATCTAAATGGTCAGTTCATGTCTTTCTACACAATACCACAACACATTTTTTACGATCTGGGACTTCAATCTCTGGACTCGATAAAGTTTTCAATAATTTCGCTGTGTATTTCAAGTGGAATCAAGGTATTAGATTCTACCAGAGGACACTAAAATAGAGCTCCTTCGGTAAAAAATGTAGCCAGGGGGTGCCTGGTTGGCTACTTTTTCTATTTGGCTGGCTTCTCTATGTATTTGTGGAAAACACTGCTCTGTCAAAACTCCCTCCCCAGACTCTGGATTGGAAAATTATAGACAATTACTGCATGGCCACATGCATGCAGCACATAATTACATGGGGCTCAAAACACACAATTAGATGTGTTTGAAAACACAAAGAACCTACAGCTAGTTCAATTCTTTTCTATAAGCCTGTTTTGCATGCTCAATAATGTGGCTAGATAAGTCCCTTTACACTGTGTCAGTGGAAATTTAAAACCTGGGCCACCATAGTACCCTGGATACCTAATTATCCCAATCTTCCAATTGGCCCCTTTTACCCCTTTCCTCTCCCCTGTAACTCCCCTGCAACTTCAACTCCTTTAAATGATAATGTGCTCTTAGTCTACTAACCTTGTGGATCTCTTGAAACTCTAAATGGGAAAATGACAGATAATTGCTGACCACATGAACCCAGTTGATGACCACACAACCTACACATTCACTATGTAATTGTGTGGGGACACAAAGGACTTTTGATGAATACTATTTTATGCCACCCCCTGTACAAAACAGCCTATCATACTCGCTGCCACTTTTCCCATGGTTGGAAAGATGAACTGTGAAAACCCCTTCACTGTAATTCCTTTGCAGGGTGCCAAAATTGCAGGGTGCCAAATTGCAGGGTGCCAAAGTCAAAACAACAGATATCCCATAAATAAAATTCCTCAAACATACAAGTATTTTACAGGATTTTATATATATAAACGTCTTGTAAATCCAGCCACAGTGTACGATTTCAAATAGGCTTTACGGCGAAAGCACACCAAACGATTATGTTAGGTCAGCACCTAGTGACAGAAAACCATAAAGCCATTTTCGAGCCAAGGAGAGCCCTCACAAAAGTCAGAAATAGCGATTACATTTATCACTAACCTTTGATGATCTTCAAAAGATGGCACTCACAGGACTTCATGTTACACAATAAATGTGTGTTTTGTTCGATAAATTTAATCTTTATGTCCAAAAAACTAATTTGAAATTGGTGTGTTATGATCAGAAATGCATTGTCTCAAACAAACATCCGGTGAAAGTGCAGAGAGCCACATAAAATTACAGAAAAACTCATAATAAACATTGATAAAAGATACAAGCGTCATGCATGGAAATATAGATAAACTTCTCCTTAATGCAACCGCTGTGTCAGATTTCAAAATGGCTTTATGGGGAAAGCACACCTTGCGATTATGTTAGGTCAGCACCTAGCCACAGAAAAACATACAGACATTTTCCAAAGAAGGAGAGGTGTCACAAAAGTCAGAAATAGCATTATAAATATTCACTTACCTTTGATGATCTTCATCAGAATGCACTTCCAGGAATCCCAGTTCCATAATAAATGTTTGTTTTGTTCGATAAAGTCCATAATTTATGTCCAAATACTTCCTTTTTGTTTGCGCGTTTAGTTCACAAATCCAAACTCACGAGTCGCAGGCAAGTCCTGGCAAAAGTTCAGACGAAACGTCATAATACAGTTCGTAGAAACATGTCAAATGATGTATAGAATCAATCTTTAGGATGTTTTTATCATAAATCATCAATAATGTTTCAACCGGAGAATTCCTTTGTCTTTAGAAATGCAATGGAACGCAGCTAACTCTCACAGGCATGCGTGAGACTGAGCTCATGGCACTCTGCGAGACATCTGGTTGAAACAGCTCTCATTCTCTCCCCCTTCACAGTAGAAGCCTCAAACAAGGTTCTAAAGACTGTTGACATCTAGTGGAAGCCGTAGGAAGTGCAATATGACCCCATAGAGACTGTATATTTGATAGGCAATGACTTGAAAAACTACAAGCCTCAGATTTCCCACTTCCTGGTTGGATTTCTTTCTCAGGTTTTTGCCTCCCATATGAGGTCTGTTATACTCACAGACGTCATTCAAACCGTTTTAGAAAATTCAGAGTGTTTTCTATCCAAATCATTCATTATATGCATATTCTTGCTTTTGGGCCTGAGTAGCAGGCAGTTTACTCTGGGCACTTTATTATCCAAGCTACTCAATACTGCCCCCCAGTCCCAAAGAAGTTAAGAGGTAACTGCTTCTTCTGAAAGCATAATGACAGTTGCTTTGCAGGAAGTTAATGTTTAATATTCAATAACTTGCCATCGCCTAACAACTGAAATATTTTATTAAACTGAAGTAATGTGAATAAATTATAGGTAATAAGTAATGAGCAGTCACTACCATCATGGAACTTCTATTGTTTTATTCTGTGTTACAGCATTCAACCCAATTCATCTAAAAAACCTCAAAAACCTTGATTATTATCTTTGGTCAGTCTCACCGGGGGAATGGAAGGAGAGAGCAGGGACCATGAGAGGTGGACCTTCTCCTGCTCTCTCCCTCCGCTAAGACTACTGCCGTGCTCAAAAATCTCTTACTTCCAACTTCAGTGCATTCAATACAACTGGTAACTCGGAGAAAATACTAGATCCGACTGGTAATAATTTTGAACAGTCATCCTTTCAGGAGCTCCGACTTTCCGACCTGAAGATCATTGACATCATGATTTGCCCTCATTTTTTTTCCAGTTCCCAGTTGTCTTGAAAGCACCATGACCGTCAGATGAAGGTACTATCATTCAAGTAAAATAAAAAAAACGAATTATTTGCAAATTATTTAAATTTATGCTCAGCTGTGCCTCGCAAGTGCTACACCAACTGAACTATTTTGTTATCAAAGCTCAAGTTCTGAAATATAATGGTCTGAGAAGAACAACATTGGTAGGCCAGGCATATAGCCAATATGCTGTGATAATATATTAGGCCTACTGCACAAACCTCATTCCTACAGAACAGTTTTTATTAGGTTAAATGTCAAATAGATTTTTTTACATTCTGAGCAATAGATCTTGGCTTGCTTTTTGACTGCAAAAGTGATCTTGTCTCAGAAAAGGTTGGCGACCACTGTTTTGGAAGAACCATATAGGTTTTTAAAATTCTGGTTAGCCATATTTTCTGGCTCCCATGTGGCGCTGCGGTCTAAAGGACTACATCTCAGCGTTGAGGCGTCACTACAGACCTGGTTCGATTCCAGGCTGAATCACAACCGGCTGTGATTGGGAGTCCCATAGGGTGGCGCACAATTGGCTCAGGGTCTTCCGGGTTAGGGCATGGCCGGGGTGCACCGTCATTGTGGGGCGGCAGCGTAGCCTAGTAGTTAGAGCGTTGGACTAGTAACCGGAAGGTTGCGAGTTCAAACCCCTGAGCTGACAAGGTACAAATCTGTCGTTCTGCCCCTGAACAGGCAGTTAACCCACTGTTCCCAGGCTGTCATTGAAAATAAGAATATGTTCTTAACTGACTTTCCTGGTTAAATAAAAATAAAGGTAAAAAAAAAATTGTAAAGAATAATTTCTTCTTAACTGACTTGCCTAGTTAAATTACAAATATCGTTAAAATTCCTTAAGTCTTATTATTGTTTTAAATAAGTTGAATTTAGAACCACTGATCTAATCAACTAAACTAATTTGACACAAGGCCGTATGTGAGTCTTTCACAAGACACCATCACTGGTCATATTCTCTATTGAGAGAGAGCGAGAGAGAGAGAGGCTCTATCCCCCAGCCATCACATCTGCTGCTGAGGGTTCTCAAGACTGTCAGAATGACACGACCTCCACACAGATGTAATTTACTAGAGGGAGCAGAGCGTGATTTAAATGCCAAAACAGCACAAGGCCTCACCATTGCAGGGTAGCATGAATAATGCGTCAGTACATTAGTGTTGTCACGATACCAGAATTTTCACTTCGATACGAGGTTTAGAATCACAATACTCAATACCATCATGATAATAGATACCAAAAGGATACCACGGGGAAAAAAATATAATCTTTGGGAGAGACATGAGAGAGACCATTCGACTCTTTATACATTTTTTGGGTGGCAAACATCTTTGAAATCAGTATATGTAGCGTATCACAAACAAACTACTATGGTAGTGAATTGATGTTAGCTTTAGCTGTCAGCTAGCAAGGAAAGTTTGCTTACAAAGCTGGAAGCAACCAGTATCTTCTTGCGTTGCAAAGTGTTCTAGCCTGTGTGGACATTGTTTTGTGAACAGTAATTAACAGTTTCAACTTCTCTACATTCTGTGTTGTATTATTCAAGTGTGTTAACTTCTGTGCAGCATGAGTGGGGAGCTAATATGATGCAGCCCAGACTCCCAGTGCATGCACACGCTAGGGTTGCACATTTTGAGGAATATTCAGAGGGGGAAACTTTCTGTGGGAACATATGGGAATTAACGGGAATATATAGGAATTAACGGAAATATATGCAAATTCATATTAATACCATTTAAATGTAGATGTTTTTTTGCATATTCACCATATCATATGGAGACAGAAACATAAACCTTTTATCTTATCATAAGTAGACATAATTGCAAATTATTAAATCCTCCCAATATATATATATATTTTTTGCTACAAATTGAACTTTAATTAAATGTGTTTACTCTTCACATGAGATTATTTCATTGAACAAAATAATAACTATTGAATGATCCACAATGATCCATCACATCTCCCAAAAATGTTTTCAACAAACATACATCTGTAAAATGATGGTATAGAAACTAAAGCTTTGGTTGTCTTCCTCTCAGGCTTCCATGTCTTCTCCCTGGACCCCCTCAATGTCCACCTTTTGAACATCAGACTCTGAGAACTCATCTTCACTGTCACTTTCCAACCTTGTTGAGGATGGCTCGTTATCAGGCTCAAAAAGCCTCAAATTTGCCCGAATGGCCACCAATCTTTCAACCCCTGTATTGGTCAGCCTGTTATGTTCTTTGGTGTGTGTGTTCCCAAACAAGGACCAGTTGTGCTCTAAGGCGGCTATGTTGGTGGGATTTGGAGGATGATGGAGGCAGCAGGGAAAACAGTCTTAGATCCACAAAGTCCCTTCCACCAGGTGCCTGATGAGATATGTTGGCACGACTGCCATATTGCATCTCCATCCAAAATGTCCTTGCATGGAAGTGTACTTCACCAGACTGACAAGAACCTTGCATTCATCCAGGCCAAGGTGGCGAGACACAGTAGTGATGACACCATATGCATCTGCACCAGACAGGATGCTCTTGCCAGGATACTTGGAGTCCAACATGTATGCTGCGGCGTGTATGGACTTCAGGCTTAAGTCTTCACACTTTTTGATGTATTTCAGAACTGCAGTTTCCTCTGCTTGGAGCAACAGTGAAGTGGGCAGGGCACTATGGATTTCTTCTCTTACATCTGCAAGCAGAATCTGAACATCAGACAGGATGGCACTATCTCCCTCAATCCGTGCAATGGCTACTGCTGTAGGTTTCAGGAGTTTCAGGCTGCTTACCACTCTCTCCCAAAATACATCATCCAGGAGGATCATCTTGATGGGGCTTTCCGTATCTGCAGACTGTGATATGGCCATTTCTTGGAGAGACTCTTTCCCCTCCAGGAGACTTTCAAACAGGATGACAACACCACCCCAATGAGGGTTGCTGGGCAGCATCAATGTGGTGCTCTTATTCTTCTCACTTTGCTTGGTGAGGTAGATTGCTGCTATAACTTGATGACCCTTCACATACCTAACCATTACCTTGGCTCTCTTGTAGAGTCTATCCACTGTTTTCATAGCCATGAGGATCAGATTCAATGCAAGAGCAGCACATCCAATAGGTAAGACTCCTCCACTTTAGACCAAGTAGCCTTCATGTTCACAGCATTGTCTGTCACCAGTGCAAATACCTTATGTGGTCCAAGGTCATTGATGACTGCCTTCAGCTCATGTGCAATGTAGAGTCCGGTGTGTCTGTTGTCCCTTGTGTCTGTGCTCTTGTAGAATACTGGATGAGGGGTGGAGATGATGTAGTTAATTATTCCTTGCCAATGAACATTCGACCACCCATCAGAGATGATTGCAATACAGTCTGCTTTCTCTATGATTTGCTTTCTCCATAATTTGCAAATAAATTCATTAAAAATCATACAATGTGATTTTCTGGATTTTTTTTCTGATTTTGTCTGTCATAGTTGAAGTGTACCTATGATGAAAATTACAGGCCTCTCTCATCTTTTTAAGTGGGAGAACTTGCACAATTGGTGGCTGACTAAATACTTTTTTGCCCCACTGTACACAGCTTTTCCTTCTACATTAGCTGCAGTGAAATGGCTCCACACATCAGATAGTGCCCCTGGCATTTTCCCGTATAGATTAGAAACAAGTGAGTAAAAAAAAATCCATGTACAGATAAATAGTTAAGCAGTTAGATTAAACAACTCCTTTGTAAGATACATTTTTTTGTAATGAAACATGATTGGAAATAGGTTAATTAATACTCCTCAGTTAGCTCAAGCAAGCTAAAACCCACATGGTAGAAAAAACTAACTTGAGGAAATTGTTAACAAGTTAGAAATGATTTAAACACACTTTGCTGTTGTCTACTATTTACTAGTTAACAAAAAATCATGTATGTCGTATAAAATATATTCACCCCTCCCAGTATTGTGATCAAAACTTACCAGAAAGCATGTAGTCCTTTGCTCAGACAGTGTAGTAGTGTGGGCTCAATAGCATCTCATTAGTGTGCAAGATCTTGAGAATCAGCTGTACATGTGATGGAAGAAAGCACTGTGCATGCAGAGGGTTGCAATTCTATTGAATTGGGGAGAGTTTAACCAAAACATGCCACAATACCTTTATAACAGGTTCACTGTTATAAAGTTAACTTTTTTGATGAATTTAGGCAAAATTCCCAAAAGTCCCGGGCTTAACTTCCCATGGAACATTTCCGGACAAATTCTAGAAATTTACCGGAAAGTTTCCAACACAGTTTCCAACCCAAGTAAATGCTATAATAAGTGTTCGGCTGCGCTGATAGACATGCTTGATCCGTGAAACACATTTGAGATAAGTACCGAAAGTAATACAAATTCGATTACTGAACTGTTTTTTAATTTTCTAGTATCGAAAAACGACAGAAGACTAAAGCACATAAGCAAGCACTGATACCCATCGTATAATAATTGCACACAAAACACACACATACATACATACACACACACATGGCACCACCCAAAGTGTCCCAATTTGCCTCCACAGCCCTGTCAGGAATGCAAAATCTCCAATCACTAATCTGATAATCCTGTGCAGATGTGTGTCCAGTAAAAGTGATATAGTGTGTGTGTGTGTGTGTGTGTGTGTGTGTGTGTGTGTGTGTGTGTGTGTGTGTGTGTGTGTGTGTGTGTGTGTGTGTGTGTGTGTGTGTTGTGTGTGTGTGTGTGTGTGTGTGTGTGTGTGTGTTTTCTTCTGTCTGTGTGGGTGGGTGTGAGAGAGAGATATCTAGACATTATTTAGGCTACTGTAGTGTCCTCTTTTAGTATCCTCATACAGTTGTTTTTGTTTATCAACCTTTCTTCCGTGATAATTGGTGATCATGCCTGTATACTGTACCTTATACCAGTGTTTCCCAAGTCCAGTCCTTGAGTACCCCGAACAGCACACATTTTTGTGGTTGCCCCGGACAAACATACCTCATTGAACTGATTGATAATTAGTTGACAAGTTGAATCAAGTGTGCTTGTCCTGTACTTTTGACGATGACATGTGGAGCGTTTTATATCCATGGCAAATCATTTGTAAGATCCCCTCTTACTAACGTTGCAGCGTTGTTGGACCTGTTGGTGGTAGTTTTGTAACTGCACTTTGATTTTAATTTCGTGGAGGGATTAAATTTCGCTTTAAACATTTAAAAGTTCACACCCCTAATATGAACCCGGAATTCCATATCGGACATGGGATTTGAACCGGCAACCCAATGGTTTCTGGCCCTCCTCTATTCTATAGGCTACCTGGCAAAAAACCTCTGGCCTTCCTTATCTGTGCTGTAGCTCCCAGCATACAGCCTTTGTCAGTGGAGTCAGCTGAGGGAGATTGTGGAGTGTTAGGTAGTCTCCCACTCGTATCGTATTACATGGGAAACTAACTGCAGATGCTGTGCACTGTGCGAAAAGTGTCAATATTTTTATCTAAAGTGCATGCTGAAAGTATTCAGACCCCTTCATTTTTTCCACATTTTGTTACACTATAGCCTTATTCTAAAATGGATTAAATAGTTTTTTCCCTCATCAATCAACACAATACCCCATAATTGTGGGGGCGTATGCTTCATGGTTAACGTGACGTGGTGTGATCATAACAACATACAGGTACTCAAGTCCTTCTGTTCACCTGATTTAGAATTCCTCACAATCAAATGTCGACCGCATTATCTTCCAAGGGAATTCTCTTCGATTATAATCACAGCCGTATATATTCCCCCCCCAAGCAGACACATCGATGGCTCTCAATGAACTTTATTTGACTCTTTGCAAACTGGAATCCATTTATCCGGAGGCTGCATTCATTGTAGCTGGGGATTTTAACAAGGCTAATCTGAAAACAAGACTCCCTAAATTTTATCAGCATATCAATTGCGCAACCAGGGCTGGAAAAACCTTGGATCACTGCTATTCTAACTTCCGCGACGCATATAAGGCCCTGCCCTGCCCTCTCCTTTCAGAAAAGCTGACCACGACTCCATTTTGTTGGTCCCTGCCTACAGACAGAAACTAAAACAAGAATTGGATTGATGGCAGCATTCACGTGAAACTGAAAGCCTGAACCACTGCTTTTAATCAGGGCAAGGTGACCGGAAACATGACCGAATACAAACAGTGTAACTATTCCCTCCGCAAGGCAATCAAACAAGCTAGGCGTCAGTGACAAAGTAGAATCTCAATTCAACGGCTCAGACACAAGAGGTATGTGGCATGGTCTACAGTCAATCACGGATTACAAAAAGAAAACCAGCCCAGTCACGGACCAGGATGTCTTGCCCCAGGCAGACTAAATAACTTTTTTGCCCGCTTTGAGGACAATACAGTGCCACTGACACGGCCCGCAACTAAAACATGCGGACTCTCCTTCACTGCAGCCGACGTGAGGAAAACATTTAAACGTGTCAACCCTCGCAAGGCTGCAGGCCCAGACGGCATCCCCAGCCGCGCCCTCAGAGCATGCGCAGACCAGCTGGCTGGTGTGTTTACGGACATATTCAATCAGTCCCTATCCCAGTCTGTTGTTCCCACATGCTTCAAGAGGGCCACCATTGTTCCTGTTCCCAAGAAAGCTAAGGTAACTGAGCTAAACGACTACCGCCCCGTAGCACCCACTTCCGTCATCATGAAGTGCTTTGAGAGACTAGTCAAGGACCATATCACCTCCACCCTACCTGACACCCTAGACCCACTCCAATTTGCTTACCGCCCAAATAGGTCCACAGACGATGCAATCTCAACCACACTGCACACTGCCCTAACCCATCTGGACAAGAGGAATACCTATGTGAGAATGCTGTTCATCGACTACAGCTCGGCATTTAACACCATAGTGTCCTCCAAGCTCGTCATCAAGCTCGAGACCCTGGGTCTCGACCCCGCCCTGTGCAACTGGGTACTGTACTTCCTGACGGGCCGCCCCCAGGTGGTGAGGGTAGGCAACAACATTTCCACCCCGCTGATCCTCAACACTGGGGCCCCACAAGGGTGCGTTCTGAGCCCTCTCCTGTACTCCCTGTTCACCCACGACTGCGTGGTAACGCACGCCTCCAACTTAATCATCAAGTTTGCGGACGACACAACAGTGGTTGGCTTGATTACCAACAACGACGAGACGGTCTACAGGGAGGAGGTGAGGGCCCTCGGAGTGTGGTTTCAGGAAAATAACCTCACACTCAACGTCAACAAAACTAAGGAGATGATTGTGGACTTCAGGAAACAGCAGAGGGAACACCCCCCTATCCACATTGATGGGACAGTAGTGGAGAGGGTAGTACGTTTTAAGTTCCTCGGCGTACACATCACAGATAAACTGAATTGGTCCACCCACACAGACAGCATCGTGAAGAAGGCGCAGCAGCGCCTCTTCAACCTCAGGAGGCTGAAGAAATTTGGCTTGTCACCAAAAGCACTCACAAACTTCTACAGATGCACAATCGAGAGCATATTGTCGGGTAGTATCACCGCCTGGTACGGCAACTGCTCCACCCACAACCGTAAGGCTCTCCAGAGGGTAGTGAGGTCTGCACAACGCATCACCGGGGGCAAACTACCTGCCCTCCAGGACACCTACACCACCCGATGTCACAGGAAGGCCATAAAGATCATCAAGGACAACAACCACCCGAGCCACTGCCTGTTCACCCCGCTATCATCCAGAAGGCGAGGTCAGTACAGGTGCATCAAAGCTGGGACCGAGAGACTGAAAAACAGCTTCTATCTCAAGGCCATCAGACTGTTAAACAGCCACCACTAACATTGAGTGGCTGCTGCCAACACACTGACTCAACTCCAGCCACTTTAATAATGGGAATTGATGGGAAATGATGTAAAATATATCACTATCCACTTTAAACAATGCTACCTAATATAATGTTTACATACCCTACATTATTCATCTCATATGTATATGTATATACTGTACTCTATATCATCTACTGCATCTTTATGTAATACATGTATCACTAGCCACTTTAACTATGCCACTTTGTTTACATACTCATCTTATATGTATATACTGCACTCAATACCATCTACTGTATCTTGCCTAGGCCGCTCTGTACCATCACTCACTCATATATCTTTATGTACATATTCTTATCCCCTTACACTTGTGTCTATAAGGTAGTAGTTTTGGAATTGTTAGCTAGATTACTTGTTGGTTATTACTACATTGTCGGAACTAGAAGCACAAGCATTTCGCTGCACTTGCATTAACATCAAATTTTATTTGAAATTGGATTTGATTTGATTTGTTGGTCATCTTCCTGACCAAGGCCCTTCTCCCCCGATTGCTCAGTTTGGCTGGACGGCCAGCTCTAGGAAGTTATTCCATTTAAGAATGATGGAGGCCACTGTTTCTTGGGGACCTTCAATACTGCAGAAATGTTTTGGTACCCTTTCCCAGATCTGTTCTTTGACACAATCCTGTCTCAGAGCTCTATGGACAATTCCTTCCACTTCATGGCTTGGTTTTTGCTCTGACATGTACTGTCAACTGTGAGACTTTATATAGACAGGTTTGTGCCTTTCCAAATCATGTCCAATCAATAGAATTGACCATTGTTAGACTCCAATCAAGTTTTAGAAACATCTTTAGAATGATCAATGGAAACAGGATGCATCTGAGCTCAATTTCGAGTCTTATAGCAAAGGGTGTACATTTCTGTTTTTAAATTTGTATATATGTTCAAGTGCTCTTGCTTACATATTTGTAGACTATTCTAACTCCAGAAAGGATATGTCAACATGATGATATGATGAAGTGGTTCTTCCTTTAAAACCGCTTAGAGCTACCCCCCTACTTTTTTCAATTTCCGCCTGAAGACATACCCAAATCTAACAGCCTGGAGCTCAGGCACAGATCCAAGGATATGCATATTATTGGTACCATTTGAAAGGAAACACGCTGAAGGTTGTGTAAATGTGAATTGAATGTAGGAGAATATAACAAAATAGATCTGGTTTAGATAATACAATGAAAAAAAACCATATGTTTTTTATTTTTATTGTTGTATCATCATCTTTAAAGTGAACAAGATAAAACAAACATTCAGATAGGATGATGGGGACAGTTTCAGTGAAAAACATAAGAGGGCAACAGTACTTGTGCAAAGTTGCAGAATGATAACTTCCAAAATGATTGTGCTACATGACATTTATCATGAAGTGACCCAGGTGTCCCACACAAGTAGCCCAAATGTACCCAAGTGGCCAAACTGGTGAAGTTATACATTTTGAATGGAATAACTATATACAAAATACCAAAATGGTATTCTAACACACCCCCCCCCCCAAAAAAATTGAGAAAAAAACATGAAAAAAAAAACATTTACAGAATAACACATTCAATATTTGGAAGACCCTCAGTCCTCGACACAATATTATGCTGCTGATGCCAGGTGCCATAGCACATCCATGCCTGCAGAAATACATTTGGGCAGATGAACACCACTTGTGGCAGGAGCTGGATGAACCAGCTTCAGTGGGGGATGGACACCTTGGCACTGGGGGCTCCCATTCAAAGTCAGTGTCACTGTGAAAGAAAATGTTTAGTTAGAATAGTTTCACATATGAGCCCTGTATCAACAGGAATAATAAACATATATATATATATATATATAGAGTACAGGGAACATAAGGTTGAATATATTATTATAGACCTGCTAGATCTACTGTCTCATTTATATTATGGCATTTCAACTAGATCTACTGTCTCTATTATATTATGACAGACCAGCTAGATCTACTGTCTTTATTATATTACAACAGACCAGCTGTATCTACTGTCTCCATTTCACTTTGGCCATTGTTGTGGGCCTGCCCTCCCCTCAGCAGCCTCAAATAGGCTATTTAATTTCACAAATAATTGTTATATTATTAATTTCAAACAACGGCATTTGCATGAGAAGAACTTACCATTCCAAAATGATGTCCTCTCCGTTCAAAAAAATATTCCTCCATTTGGGAATTGCTAAATGAATCGTCCTCGACCAATTTCTTCTAAAATTGTGTTTACATCTGTATATCTAGACTTAGATTTAGCTTTCCCTGACTTAGTCGCCATACTGATTGATATATAAACAGCTGAATATGCGCTTTACCAAAACAACGCTGTGCGCAACATGCGTTGCTCCTTCCGGTAGGAAACTTCTTTCCGGTATGAATGGTAAACGATTGACGTAAGGTAAACTATTTATTTTATGGCAGTTTGTGATTTTGTTACGCCTGTGCTGGTTGAAATAGTAAAGAAAGTTGTGATTAATAAAAATATATACCAGTGTCATTTTAGGACCAAAACATTTACAGCTGTGCCATATAGATTGCAAAACAGTTGGGAGAGATGTTCTATGTACCAATTCCATGGCACATGGTTTATGAATTGACACACATTTTTCCATTCCTCCTGAAAGCACTAATCTGCTCACTTAATAGACACCCTGTTCATGGTGCTACAGTATGTTGTTACAGCATAATCAAAGTGAGGACAATCGGCGATCTGCTGTATACTTATGGCCTGTTTTAAAATGACATAGAGACCAAAGAGAGCAGACGAAATGAACATGGTTTTCATCAAGCCAGCTTCTTTCTATGGTGCTACCCTTTCCAGGGTTAGGACTGTAACCACCAGAGGACTTTAAAATGAGATTTTACTGAGAGTTCATGAGATGAATTCTGCAAACAACGTTTCCAATCCGATAATGAGAATGGTAAATGACTGTAATTAATACATTCATTCAATACATTGGAATACAAAAGAAGCCATCCGCCCATGATGGGCTATTAGCAAGACAATAGACTCTTGCCAAGAAGGAGTGTAGGAAAGAAGGGAAGGGGAGCATTGTATTTAAAGACACTGCACAGTAGCCTAATAAACATATATTTTGAAATAGTACCAAAAAAATGTAATTCAATAATATATTTCCATCAAGGCAGATGCTGTGTTTTTGGTTGATGGCTAATATTAAAAACAGTCAAATGCATTCTCTCCGTTCACCACACAGACTTTAAACATTTGGATAATAAAGCATTTGAAGGTTGACATTGGTTGATTTTAAAATGTCTAACTCCACTGACTTTTAAGTTGTATCGTTTCTTTACGTATTAGGGTACCTAAGGTTTGATTATAAACATTGTTTGACTTGTTTGGAAAAGTTTATTAGTAACGTTTGGGATATATTTTGTATGCATTTTGATGGAGGGAAACTGGGTGGATTATTGACTGAAGCGCTCCAGATAAACTGAGTTTTTATGGATATAAAGAAGGACACTATCGAACAAAAGGGCCATTTGTGATGTATCTGGACCTTTTGGAGTGTCAACAGAAGAAGATCATCAGAGGTAAGGCATTTATTATATTGCTATTTCTGACTTTTATGTCGCACCTGCCTGGTTGAATTATCTTTTTCATGCTTTTGTATGCGGAGCACTGTCCTAAAATAATCGCAAGATGTGCTTTTGCCGTAAAGCCTTTTTAAAATCTGACACATCGGCTGGATTAAACATTCCCAGAAAGCATTGATTATTATAACTTACCGCAGGCCTAAAATCTAAGGGTTTAACATTCTGAGTGAATGATTATATTGAAGATAGAAGCCGTCTCTTAATGAGTTCCGAGAGCCAATCTGTTATCCAACGATTATTATTATTGTTATTAACCCTGCATTATAATTATACACTGCTCTAAAAAATAAAGGGAACACTAAAATAACACATCCTAAATCTGAATGAATTAAATATTCTTATTAAATACTTTTTCTTTACATAGTTGAATGTGCTGACCACAAAATCACACAAAAATTATCAATGGAAATCAAATTTATCAACACATGGAAGTCTGGATTTGGAGTCACACTCAAGATTAAAGTGGAAAACCACACTACAGGCTGATCCAACTTTGATGTAATGTCCTTAAAACAAGTCAAAATGAGGCTCAGTAGTGTGTGTGGCCTCCACGTGCCTGTATGACCTCCCTACAACGCCTGGGCATGCTCCTGATGAGGTGGTGGATGGTCTCCTGAGGGATCTCCTCCCAGACCTGGACGAAAGCATTCGCCAACTCCTGGACAGTCTGTGGTGCAACTTGGCGTTGGTGGATGGAGCGAGACATGATGTCCCAGATGTGCTCAATTGGATTCAGGTCTGGGGAACGGGTGAGCCAGTCCATATCATCAATGCCTTCCTCTTGCAGGAACTGCTGACACATTCCAGCCACATGAGGTCTAGCATCGTCTTGCATTAGGATGAACCCAGGGCCAACCGCACCAGCATATGGTCTCACAAGGGGTATGAGGATCTCATCTCGGTACCTAACGGCAGTCAGGCTACCTCTGGCGAGCACATGGAGGGCTGTGCGGCCCCCCAAAGAAATGCCACCCCAAACCATGACTGACCCACCGCCAAACCGGTCATGCTGGAGGATGTTGCAGGCAGCAGAATGTTCTCCACAGCATGCCTGGGCCTGCAGCACACAAAGTTCTTTGTTTGTCAGGCGAATCATTGGGTCGAAACTGTCATTGTTTTTGAAAGAAAAGCACTATTTTTGTCCATTATAATAACATCAACTTGATCAGAAATACAGTGTACACATTGATAATGATGTAAATGACTATTGTAGCTGGAAAGGGCAGGTTTTTAATGGAATATCTACATAGGCGTACAGAGGCCCATTATCTGCAACCATCACTCCTGAGTTCCAATGGCATATTGTGTTAGCTAATCCAAGTTAATCATTTTAAAGGCTAATTGATCATTAGGAAACCCTTTTGCAATTATGTTAGCACAGCTGAAAACTGTTGTGCTAATTAAAGTAGCAATACAACTGTCCTTCATTAGACTAGTTGAGTATCTGGAGCATCAGAATTTGTGGGTTCAATCACAGGCTCAAAATGGCCAGACACAAAGACCTTTCTTCTGAAACTCGTCAGTCTATTCTTGTTCTGAGAAATGAAGGCTGTTCCATGCGAGAAATTGCCAAGAAACTGAAGATCTCAGACAACGCTGAGTGTTCTACACACTTCACAGAACAGTGCAAACTGGTTCTAACCGGAATATAAAGATGAGGGGGGGGCTGTGCACAACTGAGCAAGAGTACAAGTACATTAGAGTGTCTAGTTTGGGTAACAGATGCCTCACAAGTCCTCATCTGGCATCTTCATTAAATAGTACCTGCAAAACACCAGTCTCAACGTCAACAGTGAAGAGGTGACTCCGGGATGCTGGCCTTATAGGCAGAGTTCCTCTGTCCAGTGTCTGTGTTCTTTTGCCCATCCTAATCTTTTATTTTTATTGGCCAGTCTGAGATATGGCTTTTTCTTTGCAACTTAGTAGCCTACTCCCGACCGGTCACGTTGTACAGTGCCATATGTTTTTGACAGAAACCCTAAGGGTTTTGTTTTTCTCGGAATAGAAATACCATAATATTAATCAAATTAATTAAGCAACATTTCCTAAAATCATTCCCATATACTATGTTCTTACAAAAAAAGGTTTTAAATTATCTAGTGCACCCAATATTGAAAACAATCAAATGCTTCTCAAAGATGCCCTCTGGTGGTCAAACTAGCACTAACTAGCATTAATGGCAACGATGGCTGACACTTAAATAGCGTGCCATAGAATTATGCAGCAGCCCGCAAGCTGTGCTGCGCTACTACGCAATTTTTTAAGGAAGAACCACTGAATATAGGCTTATATGCAGGAACGAAAGCACATATTGTCAGAAATGTATCATATCTGTAGTCATTACCTGATCATATATGTATCCGTCCAAAAAAATGAATCATAATTTCAATAGAAATCCTTACATGATATATGAATCATAGATATTTTAATATTCATCATGTCTGATCAAAAATGGGCTAAATCCGACTCATGAAATGTCAAGCACTGAAGTAGTTTTACCTTTTCAGGTGCTTTACCTACATTTGCACCATATTCAGAAGTATGGAAATCGGAAATCTAAACATCATCATATTTAATCCAAGTTGCTATTTCCAAACCACATGTCTGCTTTTTCTGTTTTAAAAATGCAGCATAGCAAATCCAGGGCTCAAATCCCAACACATGTTTTCTGGAAAGATGCAAACGTAGCCCAATCTTTGGGAAAAATGTTTTTAGATATTTAACAGAAAATGTAGCATGCCCTCGATACACATGCTTGCCCCATTTGTTATTATGGACGATGGGATGGGGGCAGATTGGGTCATTAGCCGCGGTCTCTCGCAGTCCAGACCCAACGTGGTGGTACTGTGATCCACTCCAAACTGTCAGTGCGTAAATCATGAATCAAAATTGTGGGGATATTGCAAGAAAATAGTCATTTCAATTAACCATACCACAAGGTATCTACACTACCTGCTTCATTCATGATGAGAAAGCTAACTGGAAACTAGCTTTCTAGCCAAGTTGCTAGCATATTATCTTATATTAAGCTCTAAAAGCTTAATCGGTTGGGGTCTACTAAGTTAACACATGGAATTGTTTTAAAATGGCCATAGCATGGATCATTTAGCTACTTGATTTAAACAAGACAAAGGGGTTTTGAAGTGTCTGTCCTATATCTAGGACATATAAAAAAAGCTTGGGAAGTACTGTATATATTGTTTTTTGGACACATATTTTTGTTGGCACAAAACTACCTCCATACTTCCATTCATTTGTTACCTTCAGACGAGTCCCGTGACACTTGCGGGGGTTGTAGAGCAAAACGGAGATCACCATCATCTTTGTGAGATGCTCTCGTCTCCTGTTTGTAGCCCAAAAGGTTCGGACGCTGCAGACAGAAGTTGGCACATCAACGTTACCGACTTCAGACGAGTCCCTTGGGGCTTGTGGGGGTTGTCGAGCAAAACGGAGAACACCATCGTATTTGTCTCATCTGTCCATAGAGTGGTCTTATTAGTTCGGACGTTACAGAATTTTCGGGAAGTCTCATGGTCTGGCAAACACAACTGTAGCTCGGCCACCTTCCACCGCAGAAGCGGAAGTCCGACATAGGCGGATGCAGTGGATTGAGACTCAATCCCATTCAAAACCAGATATCTCTATCTTAAACTGACGGATTTGGATGGGGGTTGCTTTATTATGTTACTTAGATTGACGCCCGGTTACGTCAATAGACTCTTAATTAAGCCGTAACACGAAAACTTTTTTTTTTGGCATATAAACTTTTTATTTAGTATATCAAAATGCATATCAAGATCGTGATATGGACCTCAGACAAAAGCATATGCATTGTATTGTTGCTGATAAAATTTGTTATGTAGGCCTACTGTCAGGATTTGTCTTCAGATATAGAACAATAAGATGCCAACATAGGCCTATCTCAGGATATCTAATGAGTCCATATCTGGCCATACCATGACTGATATCAGGAGGAAATATCAAAATGTTATGTGCAGGACAGAAAAATATGGATTGCATATTTGTCAAATTATTAGCAAAACTCAGAAATGCATCAGAAATGGTCCTTATTTTCAAAAATCATATCAAGATCTGGATATGAACCTCAACCAAGAGATGAATATCTGGACTCAATATACAGTAGTTTCATATCTTTCATTTGCTGAGAAAACACAGTTATGCTATGTATTTGTTAACATGAAGAGAGAAAACAGGATATCACATATCTCAGGATATTGAATGAGTCCATATCCGGCCATAGGAAATGTCCATATGTGATATTCGGAGTAATTCCTATGTAATATGTCTAAAAGACACATCTGGATTCAGAATTGGTCAGGGTATATAAGGGCACCAGGCGAGACCCAGATGCAGACACAGGAGGCAGATTGTTAGAGTCCAAGATGTTTATTAACAATCCAAAAGGTGTAGGCAAGTGAATGGCCATGGACAGGCAAAAGGTCAAAACCAGTTCAGAGTTCCAGAGATACAGAATGGCAGGCAGGCTCGAGGTCAGAGCAGGCAGAATGGTCAAGCAGGAGGGAATGGAGTCCAGAAAAATAGGCAAAGGTAAAAAACTGGGAGGACTAGTAAAAGAGAATAGAAAAGCAGGAACACAGTAAAAGCACGCTGGTTGACTTGAACATACAAGATGAACTGGCACAGAGAGACAGGACACATAGGGATAAATACACCAGGGGAAAAAAGTGACACCTGGAGGGGGTGGAGACAATCACAAGGACAGGTAAAACAGAGCGTGACAGTATATGGTGCATATCCACAAAACTCCAAATAAGCATTGGAAATGGTCTGTCTGTATTCTCTAGAACTGCTATTCCCAAACTGGGGTACACAATGCCATCGGGGGTACGCCAAATACAAATGTGATTCACATTTTCATACATTTGGGTGATGTTTTTTGCTCACCTGAGTAGCCTTGTTTCACTGCCCAAAAATAACATGAAACCATCTAGTGTTCAGCTAAATAACAACACAATGTCAAATTCAGGTAGCCTAGTCAAATAATGAACATCCAATCATATTAACCATTGCTCTTCTGTGGGAACACCACGAATGGTCTGAATGTAGCCAAACGCAGCTGCTACTCATTCCGTTTTCTCGAAAATGGATAAATGGTTAAAAAAAAGTAAGGCCCGCGTCCATAGAGACAGTACTACCAGCAGTACTACACCTACAGCTGTTGATGACACAAGTTGTTCTGCTTCCACAAGCACATCCAATGCTAGCATCAGTAATTCTACATTTGTTGCTAGCCCAGCAAGCATGGACACTGACAGTTGTGAATCTGCTGCAGCCGAAGAGCTACTGCCCCCTTACCCGGGAAAGCACCGAACAACAGATAGTGATGTTGAACCATCGAAGAGGCGCAAATATGATGAGAACTACATTGATTTGGGGTTCATTTATGTTGGGAGTATTGCCTTTCCTCAGCCACAGTGTGTTATAAAAGTACTATCTCACAACTCAATGAAACCTTCACTCTTGCGCAGACATTGAGAAACAAAACATGCCAATTTGAAAAATAAGCCACATGAGTTTTTTGAGTGAGAATTAAGACAACTTTTGAGTAGTAAGACATGTATAAAAGCAACAGATACCATTAATAAGAAGGGGCTAGAAGCATCTTATATGGTGAGCTACTGAGTGGCTAGGACAGGCAAGCCCCATACTATTGTGGAGGACTTTAAAAAATAAATATATATTATTTATTACAAAAAACACAAGGAAGGGGTAACATTAAAGTATTAGAACATGGAGGACAAACAATACAGAATCAAACATACATCAGTCTTTCCGCAACAGAGCCATCCTTATGTGTGAGGGTGCATGATAGCGATATAAAATATATGTCATAGTTTCATTACATTCTACACCCTCCATGACCCCCGATTAAAAAAATGAATTCCATTCCCCATCCCCAAGAACCACCCCCAATGCACCGAACTAAAGAGAAAAAACGAGAAGACAGAAGATAACAGCAAACAACAATGCAAGAAAAATAAATAAAAAAGAATGAATTTAAAACAAAGGACATCAAGGACAACTGAAATCATAACAGCAACGCCTACTCTATATGTTTGTGTGCATGTCTGGCACTACATGTATGTGTGTGTTCTTGTATGTGTTAATTGGAATGAGAGTGTGTGTATTTGCATGTGTACAAACACCTGCACGGCATCAGCCTCAGGCAAACCGACGTTAGTTGTAAAAACACTGCCACTTAGTGTCATTCAAATGTACTTTTATTTTGTTTTATTTGAACTTTTTTCCCCTTTATCTTTTGACCATCATTCTCTCACACAGCAACTCCACTCCCACTTGTCTCCAATTCCACATACCAACCCTCAGCTTCCCTCAGCCCATCCCATCTATCTCTGCTGGCCACCCACTTCGTGTTTCTACGCAACACATATCTTTCAACTCTGCTATGATGTTTATCGTACAATTTCAATCTATCTAATCGAATAGAATCTACAGATTGCGCTTTGTAGATAAATACTTTTATTAAGAGTATTAGTATATTAGAAATTGACTTACCAGGTCTCTCCAGATCTCCTAACAGTACTATTTCTAGGGTCAATTTTAGATCAATGCTATGCATTTTCAGCCATTCCTGAACCTGAGACCAGAAACAGGCTACCTGAGGGCAATACCAAAATAAATGGTCTATTGATTCTGTATCCTCACAACAAAATCTGCAGAGCTTCGATTATTTTATGCCCCAAATATTCAACATTTTGTTGGTGGCAATAATTCTCTATAATAATTTTAGCTGTAAAGCACAAAGTCTTAAATCTTATGTTGTTTTATATATAAACTCATACACCCTGTACCATGAAATCGGTACATCAAAAGTCTCTTCCCAACTACTTTGCAATCTGTATGGCACAGTTGTCAACATCCTGGTCCTTGAATGAAACTGGTACACTTTCCTCTTCATGCTATTTTTATTCCTCTTCTTTCAGTTCATCTAAAATGGTTTAGCCTCCCAGATAAAGATAAATATTTTTTTGCTCATATGATTTGAAAAACAAATCATCAAGAGTAGGCAGCGCCATAAGAAAGTGAGTAAACTGAAATATGACTAAGGAGTTAATCAGGGCAATATTTCCATAAATAGAAAGAGAATATCTGCCTAAAATAATTAGCTTCCTCTTTTAAAATATCATTCGGAGAATCATAGATGACTCCGTCTTCAGTATCGAGTTTCTGCAAATTCAAATTCATATTGGAGATTCAGGAAGAGTTTTGTGCATTTTTCTCCATATTCCATCCAGTTTGCTTTATTTTTGTAATAGATTACATTAGATCGTTCTTGAATAAGTTCCTCAAGTTCTTTTTGTTTTTCCTCTAACATATTTTGTATCTCTGTAGTATCGTTTTTATTGCTATCTACCTGTACTATTATTTCATGGATTTCCCTTGTTAGTCCTGTTTCTTTAGCCAGAAACGGCTTTTTATTATTGATGAATATTGAATTGAATGACCCCTGAAGGTACATTTAAAAGTATCCCAAACAATAAGCGGATTTGCTGAACCGATATTATACTGGAAAAATTCAGTTATAAATTATTTTGTCTTAGTTAAAAATAAGTTGTCCTCCAGTAAACTTTGATTACATTTCCAATATCCCGTCCACGTGGAAAATCTATAAGAGTTACGTGGATGCCAATTAGATGATGATCCGATCGCATTCTGTATCCTATTAAAACTTTTTAAAACCTTTGATGCAATTAAGAAAGAGACAAGAAAGTAGTCAAGACGACTAGCTTGATTAAGTCTCCTCCATGTATATCTCACTAGGTCGGGGTTTTTTAGTCTCCAAATATCCAATATTTCTAATGTGTCCATAATATTAGTGATTTCCTTAAGGGCACAGTGATGATTTTTTGTAGAGTGATTATCTTTACAGTCCATTGAGGGACTGTGTTATAGTCTCCTACCATAATGATTAGATCATTTGTTACCTGTAAGTTCAATAAATTGGTATAAATGTTTTTGAAGAAATGTGGATCATCCTGATTTGGACCATATATACTAATGAGCCAAATCTCTTTTTCGTCCACTTTCATATCCAAAAGGATCCAACTTCCTTGCGAATCATTCATGATTATTTGCCCATTCAGATCAACATTTTTGTTAATTAATATCGTCACACCCTTTGAGTTCCTTTGTCCATGACAGAACATTATTTCACCACCCCATTCCTTTTTCCACGCAACTTCATCTAAGGATGTAGAGTGAGTTTCCTGTAAACAGTATATGTTATATTCCTTTTCTTTTTGCCATGTAAAGACGGATCTTCTTTTTTTATAATCTGCCAAACCATTACAATTATAACTAGCTGTACTTATTTCACACCTTACCATAACTAGATACTATTCTCAGGCTAAATTGATCATAAGTAGTGCTTGTAAAGTTACTGCCATCAGAGGTATTATGAAGGTCAAAACTAGAGCTTTCAATTGTCTGATATTTAGAATTCATTAAATAGATTCTAGCAATATTTGTTTTATTTCCTTGCCTGTTTGCCTGTGAGCCAATGCCACAGATGTTAGAAAATTGAGACAAATTATGTGTGTCACAAATCTGAATAGGTTGATGTGTATGATATTGGATATGATATAATGAGAGTGTGTATGATGTCTGTATAAGAGTAAGACTGTAATGTGTGATGTCCAAATAAATAATAACTCTGCCAATTTTGAGTCATAACTCTGCCAATTGAGTGTCTATGTGTGTAATATGTAGTGCGTATAACCTTAATATTCATCATTATAATCCATATCGTACCACCATCATAGTTGCGTCATAATGACCTTTAACATAATTGAAAAACACATCCCAGCATTTCCATCGCAATTGACGTTTCACATGATCATGAAAGAGACCTTGCATTACTCTAGAGAAGGCTTCACTACACTACAAATGTATTCCGTACAATATGTTATTATTCCCCAATGCCACTATTCTGATATATTCCCCTTGCTTGATGTAAACATATGCAAACTTGTAGACAAATAAATAAAAAAGATAGACAAGCATTAAACACATTAAATTATAAAACAGTTCTCGACAATAGAGAGAGGGAGGAAAGAGAGAATGAGAGAAGAGCGAGATCAGGTGTGTGTGTATGTATAAATCCGTATGTGTAAGCAAGCATGTAGTTGAGTAGGTGTGTGTTCATATCCACTTCATAATGTACATTTTTAAACAGTTCCCATACCATCTTTTTTTCGTAAACTGAAGTCCCTGTAGAATTTAGTACAGCCACTGTGTTATGGAGCTGTCTCGGAATAGCTGTCCATCTATAAAGAGTTTGTCCACAATGATAAAGGCATGCCTACCATCCATCCTTTGTTGTCTTTGTTTCCCCATACAGTTTCTTACGACGTTCGTTTATCTCCTTTGGAAATAACCAAATTTGGTCCCTTTAAGCTCCCTTCCTCTGCTTTTGATCAGCTCCTTTTGTTGGTAGTGTTCAAATTTTGCGATGATTGGTCGGGGACCCTTGGTCTTGTCGCTCCGAGCTCCAGGTCTGTGTACTCGGTGGAAAGCCACCTTGTTTACAGTCTCTATAGGAAGTTTCAATGCGGATTTCATGAATTCTCTGATCGCGCCCTCTGGATTATTGGATGCGTCCTCAGGAATACCGGAAAAAAATAGATTTTCACGCTTGCTATGACTTTATATGTCTAGTAGCGTCTCCTTCGTCACCCTGTTTTCCCTGAGTAGACAATCCATGTTGGAATCGTGTATTTTTACCTTGGCTGTGAGTGTCTTGTTTTCTCTTTGGAGCTTGAGAATGTCACTCTGGCTGAACTCTAAACTCCCCATCAGCACTGCTACCTCCTCACACAACCTTTCCATTGTTGCATGGATTCCAGCAATCGCCCGTGTCTGTAGATTAATCTGCTTTTCCTTTTTTTGTCGGGTTAAAGTTATTCTGTGAGGTGTTCGGATCTATCCACGAAGGAGTATGTTGTTCCTCCATAGCGTAAAGTTGTTGGTACTCCTCGATTTCCCTCAGGATCTGCTTGGTATCCAGATTGGTTCTATACTGCAACCAGTTGTTTTACGGAAAGATAACAATGAGTCTTTCCCACGATGATGACAGGTGTCTGTAGCACAGCCAGCTATCACTTCGAGGAATCCACACACCAAAAAAAAGAACACAAACTTGCAGTTCCCAGCCATAAAGGCTAACCGCGTTGTGAAACCCTTAGTAACAAAACTTTAGTTCAGATTCAAATCGATATAATGAAAAAGGTTGAATGTAAACAACAAACTGAGTGTAGACAGTACAGTGTCCTGTTGCGCGCTCTGATGACGTCTATCTCTCGTAAACTACATTTTATTGTGGAGGACTTAATTATTCCTGCTGCCGTGGATATGCCTGGGACAATACTGGGGGTAAAGGACCAAAAAACTATATAGACAATGCCTTCATCAAACAACACTGTTTCACGACGCATATGTGACATGGCAGGAGATGTTTTGAAACAATTACTCCTTCACATACAAGCCAGTGAATTATATGCGTTACAGCTGGATGAGTGAACAGACGTGGCGGGCCTGGCACATCTCCTGGTATATGTCCATTACGTTTATGGGGGGTCAAGACATCCTCCACTGGAAACAACGAGAGCATATTTTTTAAAGTACTGGACAGCTTTGTGACATCAAATGGACTTTGGTGGTCAAGATGTGTTGGTATCTGTACTGATGGCACAGAAGCCATGACAGGGAGACATAGTGGAGTGGTAACGTGTGTGCAAGCAGTTGTTCCCGACGCCACATGAGATGAGCTTAAAGTTTTCTTTACTGACCATAATTTTAATTTGCTTGACTGCTTGCATGATGGCGAGTTTCTCACACGTCTGACCTATTTGAGTGATGTTTTTTCTCACCTGAATGATCTGAATCTAGGATTACAGGAACTCTCTGCAACTATATTCAATGTGCGGGACAAAATTGAGGCTATGATTAAGAAGTTGTAGCTCTTCTCTGTCTGCATTAACAAGTACAACACACATGTATTTCTGAAATTGACGAAACAAACACCTGGATTCATTATCCCTTTCATGCCCTGCCTCCAGTCCACTTACCAATATCTGAACAAGAGAGCCTCATCGAAATTGCAACAAGCGGTTCTGTGAAAATTGAATTTAATCAGAAGCCACTGTCAGATTTCTGGATAGGGCTGTGCTCAGAGTATCCTGCCTTGGCAAATCATGATGTTTTGACACTGATGCCCTTTGCAACCACGTACCTATGTGAGAGTGGACTGGGTGTGGAAAATGATTTAAGACTGAGACGTTCTCCCAACATTGCAGAGTTATGTGCTTCCTTTCAAGCACACCCTTCTCATTAACCTGTGGTGAGTAATTCACAATTTTTGATGAACAAATAAGGTTTTATATGTAAGATGGTGAAATAAAGAGCAAAATTATTGATTATTATTATATTATTATTATTATAGGACCAGTGCCCTTGTCCTATAAGAGCTCTTTGTCACTTCCAACGAGTCGGGTTGTGACAAAAACTCACACTCATTCTTATGTTTAATAAATGTATCGTATAGTGTGTGTGCGGCAGGCTTACAATGATGGCATAAAACAACGTGTGAGAGTGCGCTGACCCTGGTGCTAGAGGGGGTACAAAGCTGAGACTTGAATGTTTGAAGGGATACGTAACTATAAAAAGTTTGGTAACCGCTGTTCTAGAATATCAAAAACGTGTCCTTTAAAGATATCCCCTGATATCGACCCTTTACCCAGTGTTGGCTTGATTGAGAGTGTCAGGGGCCCATCCATCGAGTGGATGGGCCCCTGACACACACACACACGGCCATTATAGGGCCCCACAGACAGGAGCGGGGTTGGAGATAATTGTCTCATAAGTTAGTATGCACAGCTGTCGGCAAGGTCAAGTTTCATTTATGGATGGACGGGTGTCGCTATTGTCTCACTCTGCTCAGCTTCCTCTCTCTCTGTCTCTGTCTCTCTCTCTCTCTCTCTCTTTCTCTCTCTCTGTCCCTTGCCCTCTCTATCTCCTCCTGTCTATCCAACCCCTTTCTCTCGATCTCCCCTCTCTCTCGCTCCCCCTTTCTCTCTCTCTCTATATACAGTGGGGGCAAAAAAAATATTTAGTCAGCCACCAATTGTGCAAGTTCTCCCACTTAAAAAGATGAGAAAGGCCTGTCATTTTCTTCATAGGTACACTTCAACTATGACAGACAAAATGAGAAAAAAAAATCCAGAAAATCACATTGTAGGATTTTTTATGAATTTATTTGCAAATTATGGTTATTATGGAAAATAAGTATTTGGTCACCTACAAACAATCAAGATTTCTGGCTCACACAGACCTGTAACTTCTTCTTTAAGAGGCTCCTCTGTCCTCCACTCGTTACCTGTATTAATGGCACCTGTTTGAACTTGTTATCAGTATAAAAGACACCTGTCCACAACCTCAAACAGTCACACTCCAAACTCCACTATGGCCAAGACCAAAGAGCTGTCAAAGGACACCAGAAACAAAATTGTAGACCTGCACCAGGCTGGAAAGACTGAACCTGCAATAGGTAAGCAGCTTGGTTTGAAGAAATCAACTGTGGGAACAATTATTAGGAAATGGAAGACATACAAGACCACTGATAATCTCCCTCAATCTGGGGCTCCACGCAAGATCTCACCCCGTGGGGTCAAAATGATCACAAGAATGGTGATCAAAAATCCCAGAACCACATGGTGGGACCTAGTGAATGACCTGCAGAGAGCTGGGACCAAAGTAATAAAGCCTACCATCAGTAACACACTACGCTGCCAGGGACTCAAATCCTGCAGTGCCAGACAAGTCCCCCTGCTTAAGCCAGTGTCCAGGCCCGTCTGAAGTTTGCTAGGGAGAATGTGGATGATCCAGAAGAAGATTGGGAGAATGTCATATGGTCAGATGAAACCAAAATATAACTTTTTGGTAAAAACTCAACTCGTCGTGTTTGGAGGACAAAGAATGCTGAGTTGCATCCAAAGAACACCATACCTACTGTGAAGCATGGGGGTGGTAACATCATGCTTTGGGGCTGTTTTTCTGCAAAGGGACCAGGACGACTGATCCGTGTAAAGGTAAGAATGAATGGGGCCATGTATCGTGAGATTTTGAGTGAAATCCTCCTTCCATCAGCAAGGGCATTGGAGATGAAACGTGGCTGGGTCTTTCAGCATGACAATGATCCCAAACACACCGCCCGGACAATGAAGGAGTGGCTTCGTAAGAAGCATTTCAAGGTCCTGGAGTGGCCTAGCCAGTCTCCAGATCTCAACCCCTTACAAAATCTTTGGAGGGAGTTGAAAGTCCGTGTTGCCCAGCAACAGCCCCAAAACATCACTGCTCTAGAGGAGATCCGCATGGAAGAATGGGCCAAAATACCAGCAACAATGTGTGAAAACCTTGTGAAGACTTACAGAAAACATTTTACCTCTGTCATTGCCAACAAAGGGTATATAACAAAGTATTGAGGTAAACTTTTGTTATTGACCAAATACTTATTTTCCACCATAATTTGCAAATAAATTCATTAAAAATCCTACAATGGGATTTTGGGGATTTTTTTTCTTCTCATTTTGTCTGTCATAGTTTAAGTGTACCTATGATGAAAATTACAGGCCTCTCTCATCTTTTTAAGTGGGAGAACTTGCACAATTGGTGACTGACTAAATACTTTTTTTGCCCCACTGTATATATATTCTCCCCTCTATCTATCTATCTATCTATCTATCTATCTATCTATCTATCTATCTATCTATCTATCTATCTATCTATCTATCTATCTATCTATCTATCTATCTATCTATCTATCTATCTAATTAATCTCCCTCCCTCCTTCTCTCTCTGTCCCTCGCCCTCTCTTTATCTCCTCCTGTCTATTCTACCCCCTCTCTCGATCTCCCTTTCTCTCTCTCTCTCTCTCTCTCTCTCTCTCTCTCTCTCTCTCTCTCTCTCTCTCTGTGTGTCTTTTTCTGCATGGCTGAGCAGGTGGATTGCAAGTGCATTTTGATGAATATTAATGGGAGATTTTGACAATTATATGAAAATGAATTGTTTATTTACAGAGTCTACTTGTGTTTATAGGTGGTTGGTAGGGACTTACCAGGCTAGGCCGGGGTAGGCCGCACACACAGAGATGCATGGGTATGGAAAGCACGTAGCTAACGATGACTCAGTTCTGAACAATAGAAAATGTTCAATTATCAGGTTATTGGAGTTGATCAGCCATACTTCTTTACAGACCAGTTTACTGAAAACCTGTCACCAGTCATTTGAAACAACTGAAAATGTAGTAAGCCATTGTCTTGCATTGGAAGTTTATTTGGCTTGTTTAACAAGGGGTAGGCAACTAGATTCAGCCAAGGGATGATTTTTGTCGGAGTGGATGGTCGGGGGCAGGAACATAATTATAATACGTTGTACACAGCAAATTGACCACAACTAGCCTAAAAAGGCAAAAAATAACGATCATATTATACCTTGAATTACGTTGAGATACGAGTTTCTAAATTAAACAATTATTTTGCTAAATTCCTGGTGATTTTACAGTGTTTTCTTTAACCAAAAATATATATATATATATTTTTGTATTTATTATTTAAATCATTTATTGATAGAAACTTTAGGGAGCCAAAATAAAATAATTTGCGGACCGGTTTAGGCCCATGGGCCGCCTGTTGCCCACCCCTTGTATAAAGGTTTCTAGTTTTAATTACATAGAGCAAAGATTAATTAGGTTAATAACTGCTGTCAGTCTACTGATCATCTTGACGGGAGAAGGATATTGGCCCTATATTGACACGTGACCTTGCTTGATTGATTGCTTGCAGTCTAGATGGATCCTGATGTGAATACTGACACATTAGTTTTCAGCATCTAAACTACAAATTACTGCTGCGCCTCACTCATATGATCACCATATATGATCATCACTGTTCTGGGTTCAGCTAGGGGCGGGTGAAATTAACAGTGATCTATCATTTTGCCATATGCATCCCCCCATCCCTCCCTCCCTTCCTCCCCTCAGGGTCCCGTCTGCATATCCTTTAATAGATTGGAAGCATTTCCTTTTTGCTGATGCCAGTAAGTGTGTTTCGGGGCCACAGCCAAGCAGTGTGGGAAATGGAACATAACTTTTCTGCTGTCCTGCTGTCTAGCTCTCTCTTTTCTCCCTTGTTTCTCTTTTCTCACTCTCCCACTCTCTCTCTTCAGCTCTCTCTCTCACTTTTCTGTCTTTCTCTCCCCCTTCATCCCTCCCTTCTGTCCTGATAATGTTCTCTCCCTCTCTCGCTCTGTTACTCTTCCTCCTCTCCCCTGTCTCGCTGTTACACAGGAAGTGATGATGTCTTGTCTCTAGGCGAGCGCTGCCACAGAATATGGAGGCCAATTGTTCCAGAATTTTAAAAATTATTTCTGTCTGTCTCAGACAGTTCTGAATAATTAACAGTGATAGGCTTGCTTATTATACCCATTAGAAATGACAAAACAAAGAAATCGCTTCAATGTGATGGTTCCATTCAACTGACTGCTTTCACAAGTACAGCTCCCCTAAACAGAGTTGATTCTGAGAAAAATGTTGTCACTAGGGATCCTAAGTAAATCATTTTTGGCCCAAGATTCAGGCTATCTGAAAAGTAGCTTTGAATTCATCAAAATGATTTTATACTTTATGTGTAGACCGGTATCTGTGCCACCTTGTTGCAGCCTAAGAGCTGGAGAGATACAGAGGCTTTATGCAGTATTTTCAGTGGTAACTGCAGCTTATCAGCAGCTTCCTCTAAAGCCCCTCCTTATTTTATTTTTTTTTATTTAAAATTTTAACTTTTTTTTTTGTCTCATCGCTACAACTCCCATACGGGCTCGGGAGAGACGAAGGTCGAAAGCCATGTGTCCTCCGAAACACAAACCAACAAAGCCGCACTGCTTCTTAACACAGCGCACATCCAACCCGGATGCCAGCCACACCAATGTGTCGGAGGAAACACTGTGCACCTGGCGACCTTGGTTAGCGTGCACTGCACCCGGCCCGCCACGGGAGTCGCTGGTGCGCGACGAGACAAGGATATCCCTACCGGCCAAACCCTCCCTAACCCGGACTATGCTAGGCCAATTGTGCATCGCCCCACGGACCTCCCGGTCACGGCCGGTTGCGACAGAGAGCCTGGGCGCGAACCCAGGGTCTCTGGTGGCACAGCTAGTGCTGGGATGCAGTGCCCTAGACCACTGCGCCACCCGGGAGGCCCAGCCCCTCCTTATTTTTACTAGGATCCCTAGACCCACACACACATGTATTGACACATACACAGGATGCCACGTTATTGGTTCTTACCCCTGACTGTGTTTTTCAGTGGAAGTTCTTCCTGTCGAGACACCTATGGAACAGTGGAGGAGACTCTTATTTACACCTTATAACGTTGTTGAATTCACTGCAATAGTGTAGTTATAGCTATGGAAGAATTGGAAGGATTGGTCCTTTGAGCCGTGTAGCCATTGTTCAATTGCTATCTGAAACAATTCAATTTTACCCGAACTCTTTACAATGCAATTGCTGTCTCATGATGGGTTTTTGGTGGTGACTAAATGGAGAGTAAAACTAATTATATTGCAGAGAGGCAACACGGACATGTCGGTTATAATAGGTTATAATAGTGGAAACCACTGACTCACTATGCAATGTTCATTGACTCTGGCATCCAGGGTGGTGTTTACTTCCACTTCATTTTACATCGGAAGGGGAAAAGCAATCTATCATTTGGAGAAACCAGTCAGCGGCCAGTCAGGATGGTTAAGATCCATTTTTGGGGGCCGTATGCTGTTCGACACCCGCAGGGAGGTAAAACTTCAGACTTTCTGCCAGACGGGTAGCTGTTGATTGTCCAGTTGATTGCCTGGGAGAAAAGAAGGTTTCTGCACTCCTGTGTCCATCCTCTCTATGTAATTGAACCTGCACCTATTCTAGCGGTAGGCTAGACCACTCTTCGAAGGGGGTATAAGAACCACCCACCACCCCGTACTTCCATTACGCAGAGGTAAGGCAAGGCAACCTCTAGCCCCTCCATTAAGCCTTCCTTCCCAGCGCAACCGAATGAACAAAACAAGTTGAGGTGTAAAAAGCAATATCCCCAAAGTTCTTCTGGTAATTCTGGGTCTCAACCCTCCCTTTTTAGCGGGACCTTTACCTATTCACCTCAATTATAAAGTCCAGCCCTCCTCTAATCTGGGCTTTTTACTGTGCACAACATAACAGAATGCATTTCCAGACTAATGCCCGAGGAAGGTGTGTGTGCGTGTACCTACACTTGTGTACGTACCAGTATGTGTTATGTGTACGTGCACATGTGTGTAGGATTTCCAATCTCGTGTTCTGTTTGTTCTCTGTCTGTCTTCGGGGAGAATTTGTTTGCCAAAAGGCCTCTTCCTGAAGAGGTTGGCTGGAAAGGATGAGGATCAACATGGAACATGAAGGAGTAGAGTCAGCAGGTGTTGTCTCTAATTAACATACATCTGATTGACATGTATGTTCTCTGTTTCCTTCCTCTCCGACAGCTCAGCCAAATGTACCTAAAATACATGAGGGATGGTGGGCGTACAAGGAGGTTGTTCAGGGGAGTTTTGTACCAGGTAAGAATCCTTATACTGTACTGTGTGCAGTTAAGACTGCTGTTTATTTTCTGTAAATGTGAAGTGTGAAGAACATTGCATATTTTCTATTTCATAGCTCGACAGACTACCTTGCCACGGGCTCTGTTTTTAATGCTTACAAGACATTCGTTGCCTTTGTCATGTAGTTCATGTTGTTTGGTTGCTGATTGACTGGCAGGTGTACAAGGGCCTTTCTTTCTACCTCGTTAATTTCCCTCTATGTGTACCCACCCGTCAGCCCAATTATTTCCTAAGATTGTACTTTTCTGCTGCTGAGCTGTTGAGGGCTTTCGATGATGCCTGCAAGTGTGTGTGTGTGTGTGTGTGTGTGTTGTGTTAATGCATGCCTTTTATTAAAGCCTGCGGATGTGTTATTTTATATGAATGTGTGTGTGTGTGTCTGTGTGTGTGTGAGTGTGTGTGTGCGTGTGTGTGTGTGTGTGCATCCGAATGCATTTGCATGCTTTTTTTATTACACCTGCAGTTGTATATGTGTATATGTCACACAAAATAACACCTGGGAATCAACTGTCAGCGACTGAGGAGCGCTGTGTGTGTGCGTGGACGTAAGTGTGCGCGCGAGCGTGTCTGTTTGTCAGAGACACATCGTCATTGCAATGCTTTATCTCCAATATAATGTCAGCGCCCCTGTCCTCACAGGCCTTCCTGCACCACTAGCCAATCAACAGCAGCCGTCACCGCTAATACACTAGTCGTGATCCCCCTGTGCCGGCGAGGGGAGGAGGTACGGTAATCAGACGTTTTACGCCCTACTCTCTCAGGTCTCTGCCATAGAGGAGCTGATAGTAGCCGATAAAGATTTAAACTTTACCCCGTGCGAATGAAGTGACATTACTGAGCTAGGGTGTGATAACCCTGAATCGGTTGATATGGCACTGTGGTAGTTAGAACTAGGACCACAGGGAGACTGTGGGGAGTCGGTCGGTAGTGTTGTTATGGATATTATTGTACCTGTTCAACTATTTTCATGGATAAAACGGTAGCTGTTAACATTTTGTATTAGTATTTGGTTTGACTAATTCCTCAGTCCCTTTCTGTATTCCAAATCATGTCTAGAGCATGGAGATATTAAGTCCCCCATCTATGTCTACTCATAACCAACTGCAAGACGTCCTGGTCCTGGGAATTCACAGGGTGCACATTGTATTTGATCTGTTTAGTTTTTTAAACCCAGCTCTCTGATTCTGTTAATGATTATTCATTGATTAGTTAATTCAGGTATTTCGCTACACCCGCAATAACATCTGCTAAAGATGTGTATGTGACCAATAACATTTGATTTGATTTGAGGTTTGCTAGTGCTGGGCTGTTACAAAAATGCCCACTCTGATGGGTCCACTCCACCGGGATTTTTGAACACTGTTGTACAGTAGGATATTTGTAAAAGCTAACTTGATCCCATGTTGTAGCCTTATGTCACATAACTGACCTTTGCAATATAATGTGCCCTTTCTAAGCTACCCCAATTAGCTTTAGTATTTCCCAAAGGTCAACGAGGACCATTAGTATATGCCTCCTTTTAATCTGCTCTGGGGAGACGATTCTCCCAGCCACAGATCTAGGATCAGCTCATTATCAGTAGATCCTAATGCTAACTATCAGAGGGGGGAATACAAAACTAACCTTAGCTCAGTGTCTAGGGCCAACTCCATCCTAGTCATTCAGTGTACCGTCATCTCTTCAGAGAGCATTGAGAAGCAGCTCTTATTGGCACAGTATGGAGTTAAAGGTCATTTGAGATCATCAGCTTTGAGCATCATCCGGGGTCATTCCAGGAAGCCCGGCCCGGATGTGGATTTTGCTGTTTATTATTGTTGTTTTTTTACATAATTTTCCCCTCTATTCTCTTTATCCCATTTCAGCAGATTTTCTTGTTGATCCTGCTGAAAGATTATTTTAGAGGAGATAAAGCCTGTGCGGAATGGCTGGTTGCTGTGAGCTAGCGTTAGGGAGGGAGGGAGGTAGAGGGGGGGGCTTGGCAGGATCCAAAGCAGTGGTTGAACCATCTTGAATTGTCATGCTGGGATGAAGAGAGCTTCATGTGGAACAGGTAGCATGCTGTTCAGCCAGACAGAGGTGTCAAGATGAACATGTGGTCTCAGGGTGAGAAAGGGGGTTGCATGAAAGTGACTGGTTAACACTCACTCCCTTCCCTTAACTGAAATGACTATCGTTTCAGAAATCTCAGTTTATCTCTTGGTCCAATTTCTATTCTTTTTTTCTCTCTTCCTCTACTTTTTCTCTTCTTTTCCTGTCCACCCCCCCCCCCTCTCTCTCTTTCTCCGCCCTCTAGTTCTTTAAAATATCCCTTCTCTGTCCTGTGCCACTGGAGCGAGATGCGAGGTAGATAGAGAGAGCGATGCGACTCAGCTGGCCTGGCTAGCTGCTGGTTGTCTCTCTGATGAGTAGCTGGTAGGCATCTGATGGCGTGTAGTGTTGGACTGTGTGCTCCTGCACAGACCCTCTCCATGACAGGCACTGGACTAATGAGAGAGAGTGGAGATGGAGAGGACCGGGAGCGAGAGTGAGAAAGAGAGGCAGAGAGAGAGAATGAGAATGAGAATGAGAGAGAGAGGGAGGGGGGGGACAAGAAAGAGGGGGAGGAGGGTGAGAGGAAGAGACAAGGGTGGGAGATTGAGAGATAAAGAGGGAGAGATGAGGAGAGGCAATTATAACAACCATACAACTATGAACTAGACATGTGTAAGCAGCTTTCACCAATTCAGTGCTAGGTCTTTAAGGTCCATGAAGCGAAACAATGGAATCCATCTTCTCTTTCCTACTCTGCACTTGCAACAGTGTAACTATGTACCCCAGATGTAGCACCGGCTTTTCTGCAGTGGAAGTCTTCTGAATTACTGCTCCACTGCTTAAATGATAACAAGTCATGGAAGACTCTTGATCTGAAAAATATCAAATATGAGAAATAATCAGACAGAAACAGACAATCAGTATGGTCTGTTGTTGAAGCGTCAAACTCCGTCATCTTTTTTTACACAGTTAACTATAGCACTTTCAATTCTTCATTCCCTTCTCTCTAAAAGTCGGATTTAAAATCCACACTTCTATTTCGAATAATAATAGTATAAGAGTTAGTTTTCTTTGAAAGGAGGGGATTGATTAACAAATGAAAGGTTTCTTCAGCCTTACTTGAGTCTCGGTACTCAGAGACAAGAAGGATTCGCCAATTACAGGTTTCTGAGCTACCGTGTCCAAAACCCGGCTTCCTGAAAATCCCTTTAAAGCCTTTTAACTTAATTCTCCAGTTAAAGGGCAATTCCGATGCTTTTCAACCTCATTTTTATCATCTCCAGCACCAACCCAGTGTCTACATATGTGAAAACAATGTGTTTCTATGATCTGTGGTTAAAAATATAAGAATAAAGGTCCAAAACAATGCTGCTGTGACATCACAGGGTAGGATTAAACGTTTTTAAAAACACAGTGATTTTTGAAAACCTGCCATGAGTTTTAGGTATTTTCTTGCTCCCCACTTCACTGTGAATCTCATAGTGTTTTTTAAAATCACTGTTTTTAAAATGTTTTAACTTTTGATGATGTCATCAGGTCGATGAAATGCACCGTTTCCACATATGTAGACACTGGTATTGTGCTGGAGATAATGAAATGAGGTTGAAAAGTGGTGGAATTGCCCTTTAAGCCCTTTCAAAATCACTGGCCGCTGCTAATTGTTATATATATTATGTAAGTGTGTGTGTCTGGCAGATAGTGAGTGCTTCTCCGAGTAACAGTCTCTGATCGAAACTCAATTAAACAACACAGAGACGATCCACGAGGGTGCGGCAACTTTGCAACCTGCGCTTTATTGGGGGAAAATTGATATCCTATAGCACTTTGCCAGCTTCTTTCTGCTAACAGGCACTAGAAGGACTAGCAAAGGGACAATGTGCATTAAAGATCCTTAGTGTTGAAACACTGTTAGGGGCTGTTGGAGGAACAATGTTGGCTGTTTTGATTGGATCAGTAGATGGGGTTTTGCATTGTGATTGGACCATTAGATGAGGCTCTGCGTTGTGATTAGTAGTGTTTTTACGATACCAGAATTTTTACTTCAATACCGATACCAGGTTTAGTATCACGATACTCGTTAACGGAATGATACTCAAAGTTATACCACGGCAAAGAAAAGAAAGCATGTTAGCTTTCACAGAATAACAGAATAACAGAATAACCACTGGGCTTTATTTTTCATTTTTTTACATTGAACAATATGTTGATGACTGGTTGAACAACTAAAATAACACATAGTATATCTTATATTCTATATTCAATTTCTTTAAAAAATAAAACACCATATTAAATAACAGAAGCTAATAACAGAAGCTAATCAGTATCCCTATGCAAGACCTTATCTGAGACGCAGAGCATGCAATCATTTTACAATGACATCTAAACTGTTTTAAAATGTCAGGGTAATTTGCTAATCTATGGCCATAATATCTGGTCAATTTCATTCATTAGACCTATGATTCATTATTCATCTACAGTGCCTTCAGAAAACATTCACACCCCTTGACTTTTTCAACATCTTGTTGCATAACAACCTGAATTTAAAATGGATTAAATTGACATTTTGTGTCACTGGCCTACACACATTACCCCATAATGTCAAAGTGGAATCATGTATTTAGACATTTTTACAAATGACTAAAAAATGAAAAGTTGAAATGGCTTGAGTCAACAAGTATTTAACCCCTTTGTTATGACAAGCCAACCTGGCCTGGCCTGATTCACACAGTCTCCTCTGAATAGTTGGTGTTGAGATGTGTCTGTTACTTGAACTCCGTGAAGCATTTATTTGGGCTGCAATCTGATGTGCAATTAACTCTAATGAACTTATCCTCTGCAGCAGAGGTAACTCTGGGTCTTCCTTCCCTGTGGCGGTCCTCATGAGAGCCAGTTTCATCATAGCGCTTGATGGTTTTTGCGGCTGCACTTGAAGAAACTTTCAAAGTTCTTGACATTTTCCGGATTGACTGACCTTCAGGTCTTAAAGTACTGATGGACTGTCATTTCTCTTTGCTTAATTGTGCTGCACTTGCCATAATATGAACTTGGTCTTTTACCAAATAGGGCTATCTTCTGTATACCATCCATACCTTGTCACAACACAACTGATTGGCTCAAACGCATTAAGAAGGAAATAAATTCCACAAATTAACGTTTAACAAAGCGCACCTGTTAATTGAAATGCATTCCAGATGACCTCATGAAGCTGGTTGAGAGAATGCCTAGTGTACAAAGCTGTCATCAAGGCAAAGGGTGGCTACTTTGAAGAATCTCAAATATAAAATAGATTTAGATTTGTTTAACACTTTTTTGGTCACTACATGATTCCATATGTGTTATTTCACAGTTGCGATGTCTTCACTATTGTTCTAGAATGTAGACAATAAAGACAATACAAATAAACAAATATATGAGTAGGTGTTGACTGGTACTATATGTCATTGCCACTCAAAAACCATTTGAATTGAGTTTCCAGTTGAATAACATTACAATGAAAATGTCATGTGTAAAACTGCTTTTCATGTTGTTTTACAACTAAACCTCCCTTGCACTGCACTGCTTTGTAACACATTTTGCATAGTTGTTTTGGTGGGCTGACCTTTACCATCTGCTCTGTAAGCAGTTCCAAAGTGTTCTCACAGTTCCCTTCTGGAACCATTTGGGTCATCAAACTGCCCGCGTGGAGGTATGATGTTTTCGTTAGAAGAAGCCATGCTGTCAGAATTCTCTCCCCTCTGGCTTGCTTCTCAAAAGCTGCTGGCGCTTTGTCATCAGCATGTGCAAGCACAAGTAGCCACTAGCCTGGCTATCTTACTACTGCAAGGGTTATGACGGTTATGGAATTCTGGGTAACGATTCAAATGTCAAAATGATCTACGTCATACAGTACGTCATGAATACAGCAATGCTTTGGTGACACCCCTGCGTAAAAAACAAATGGTTTTGACTCTGGAACTTTTGGGAAGTTAGCTTTTCCTTCTGACTGTGCCGTTCTGCTCGTAAAATTAATACCAACTTTACCCAATTCATGTAAAAATGAGTAACTGCTATTGGGTAAACTATACCTACTTGAATATAAAGTTGAATGCTCCTTTCTCCTAAAATGAATGCATTAAGATGATTATAAATATATTTTTCATAGTTCACAGTTATTGTCCGTAATTGTCAGTTACACGATTACACAATAATTGTGCCAGCCCTAACTACAGCCCCCTTGAGAAGATTCAGACAAATAATTAGCCCTAACTACAGCCCCCTTGGGAAGATTCAGACAAATGATTAGACAGACTCGATCCTCTCAATCCCTATATGACGTGAGACACATTTGACAGAAGTACCGACATTAACAAAACTTCTAGTACCGAACCGTTTTTCAGTATCAAAAAAGTACTGACGTTTTGGAATATCGTGCAACAGTAGTGATTGGACCAATAGCTGTGGTTCTGCATTGTGATTGAAGCAGTAGCTATGGTTCTGCTGAGGACAATTATGGCCCATTGAGTTCTGATGATGATGGGGAAGTGAGTACCAGGCTGCCAGCACCAGGCAAGAGTGGAATTTAGCCAAGATACAGTCAAGGTGTGGATGAGGACTGTGGGTGCTGTTAGATGTTAGTTTAGGAAAGTAAACATATTAATGTATTATCTAGTACAGTGAACAGCTGAAGTCGAAAGTTGACATACACCTTAGCCAAATTCATTTAAATTCAGTTTTTCACAATTCCTGACATTTAATCATTGTAAAGGATCACCACTTTATTTTAAGATTGTGAAATGTTAGAATAATAGTAGAGAGAATGATTTATTTCAGCTTTTATTTCTTTCATCACATTCCCAGTGGGTCAAAAGTTTACATACACTCAATTGGTATTTGGTAGCATTGCCTTTAAATTGTTTAACTTGTGTCAAACGCTTCAGGCAGCCTTTCACAAGCTTCCCACAATAAGTTGGGTGAATTTTGGCCCATTCTCCCGACAGAGCTGGAGTAACTGAGTCAGGTTTGTAGGCCTCCTTGCTCGCACAAGCTTTTTCAGTTCTGCCCACACATTTCCTATAGGATTGAGGTCAGGGCTTTGTGATGGCCACTCCAATACCTTGACTTAGTTGTCCTTAAGCCATTTGCCACATCTTTGGAAGTATGCTTGGGGTCATTGTCCATTTGGAAGACCCATTTACGACCAAGCTTTAACTTCCTGACTGATGTCTTGAGATGTTCCTTCAATATATCCACATCATTTTCCTTCCTCATGATGCCATCTATTTTGTGAAGTGCACTAGTCCCTCCTGAAGCAAAGCACCCCCATAACATGATGCTGCCACCCCAGTGCTTCATGGTTGGGATGGTGTTCTTCGGCTTGCAAGCCTCCCCTTTTTCCTCCAAACATGACGATGGTCATTATGGCCAAACAGTTCTATATTTTTATTCATCAGACCAGAGGACATTTCCCCAAAACAAAAAGTACGATCTTTGTCCTCATGTGCAGTTGCAAACCGTAGTCTGGCTTTTTTATGGCGGTATTGGAGTGGCTTCTTCCTTGCTGAGCGGCCTTTCAGGTCATGTCAATATAGGACTTGTTTTACTGTGGATGTAGATACTTTTGTACCTGTTTCCTCCAGCATCTTCACAATTTCCATTGCTGTTGTTCTGGGATTGATTTGCACTTTTTGCACCAAAGTACGTTCATCTCTAGGAGACAGAATGAGTCTCCTTCCTGAGCAGTATGACGGCTGCGTGGTCCCATGGTGTTTATACTTGCTTAATATTGTTTATACAGATGAACGTGGTACGTTCAGGCGTTTGGAAATTTCTCCCAAGAATGAACCAGACTTGTGGAGGTCTACAATTTTTTTTCTCAGGTCTTGGCTGATTTCTTTGTATTTTCCCATGATTTCAAGCAAAGAAGCACTGAGTTTAAAGGTAGGTCTTGAAATAAATCGACAGGTACACTTCCTATTATACATTTTCTACTTAAATATGTTGTGTCTGTAAGCATAGAGTTACATGTTTTGTAGCTTTTGGTAATAGCTGGTTGTCTGTAATGGTGGCTTTTTCTGCCAGTTCAATGGAATCCAATTGCAGGCAGGAATCTTTGTGGATTATACAGTATGAGATTGTTATGCGCTAAGCTTGCCTGCTACTCTGCTCTGCTGTCTCAGCCTGTCTACCAATCTCTGCTGCTCTCTCTCTAATGATTCTGTTTGTGCCAATCAATCCAGACGTTGTGTGATACCTGTATCCAATGATGTGTGTTGGGTTATGTAAGACCCACGGTAGTCACAACGTACAAAACAGCTGAAATGGATCGACACCGGCTCACACAGACCTTTCACTTCTCTTATATCTTGTATTCTCTACTTAGCTAGGGGTTGGCAGGCACATGCACACACACACACACACACACACACACACACACACACACACACACACACACACACACACACACACACACACACACACACACACACACACACACACACACACACACACACACACACACACACACACACACACACACACACACACGCAGATAGACAGGGCCACAGAGGGTGGAGACAGATGGGGGTAGAAGTCAGTCCTAGGCTCCTTCTCTCTTCATACTTTACTGGGGGATACACACTCAAATCCCTCTGATTAACCCACACACAGATAGTTACTGATTGATAGAGATTATTCATCGGATGTCTGTGTGTCTCATTGCTGCTGTGTAGGATTTTGTGGATATTGGGACAATAGAATGCTCCAAACTGGACTCAGTGTGCATTCTTGACTTGAACAGCCCTCCAGAAACACAATCAGATATACAATGAGGGGATCCCTGCAATATACCTGCAACAGAATGTGACTCGTTGTCAGTCACTGCAGCCTTAGAGGAAGAGGTATATTCACTATGGCTGATTCTCCCATCGTCAGTGAAAGGCATCACGGCGCACGCCACACACACACACACACACACACACACACACTGCAGTGACAACTGTGGGTATTAAGTGGTGATGTGACCTCTACTTTATTTACCTTCTACTGACTGACGGAGACAGACAGACAGACAGACAGCATGTAGTGAAGGGCAAGGAGATGGAGGGAGGAAAGGAGAGGAGAGTAGATAGAGGAAGGCAGATTTTTACCAATCTAACTACATAACAACTTAATGTTAATAATTGATTTCTATGGTAAATCTTTTGATAAACAAGTTGAATCAAGATGTAGCCTAGGCTTATTCACAATACAGGTGAATGCATCTTCAATGGGAGATTGTGCATGCATTGAGTTATTAAGCTTGTTTTGGCTGATTTCATGGGGCTACAGATGAAAAACAATCTGTTTCCCTTCCATTTGGGACTTATTTTATTGTACTGATCTTCTTATATAAAAGTGTGTGCTGTCTCTTTAAGACCCATGACGTCCTTCACACAGTTAGAAGCTCAGCAAAGATGATCTTGACTGGGAGAGATGTGAGGCAAGCGGGGGAGATTAAGTGAATTCATAAAGTTTTTGGTCACAACCAGTTTGGAAATCTGCTATATTTAGCATATTCTCACAAACTCTTTACTAGGGTAGTACATTGATGTTAGCTTCAGCTGTAAGCTAGCAAGGAAAGTTAGCCTACAATGCTGGAAGCTACCAGTATATTCTTGCATTGTAAAGTGTTCTAGCCTCTAATGGACATTGTTTTGCGAACAGTAATGAGCAGTTGTTTCACTTCTACATGTCGTGTTGCATTATTCAAGTGTGTTATCTTCCGTGCAGCATGAGTGGTGATGCATCCCAAGACTCCCAGTAAGTGTGGTGGTTCCTCGGGACCGGCTAGAGCTGGCAATGAGTAAGTGGAGCAGGCACGGTGCACTCACACGATAAGGGGACATCGGCTGCGCAGATCCTCTCTCTATCAGTAGACACGTTTGATAGAAGTACCGAAAGTAACAAAAATTCTAGTACCAAACCATTTTTCATGTGGTTTGGTACGGGGTCCCCTTATAGTAAGAGTGCACCGTGCCTGCTCCACTTACTCATTGCTAGCGCTAGCCTGTCCCAAAGTTTCGGTATACCGTGCAACACTAGTAGGAGATGAGGGGTGAAGAAAAATGGGAAGAGGGTAAATGAATGGTAAGGACAGGCCTGGAAAGTAAAGGTGACTGAGGAGAAAAAGGAGTATCTACGTTGAGCATAGAAGATATAAGAGAAGTGACAGGAGGGTGGGGGAGAGAAGTGGAAGAAAAGTGGGATGAGAGGAGCGTAATGGAATAGAGCATCACATAGTGGAGAAGAGAGAATCAGAGTGAAAAATAAATAGAAGGATGAATGGGTGAATGAAGGAGACGTAAAGTGGGATTTTAGAGAGATGGAAACTCTCCAGGCTGGAAATATGATACATGATCCTCTGTTCGCCTTCAGTGAGGGCCAGTGACCGTTTTCTCTCCTTTTCAAATCCCTCCATTCCACACCTCCCCAAATCCCGCCATCCCACTGCCGGTATAAAGCCATGGCCAGCTGTCAATCACACACTGTCATCTTATAGGGCAGAGGGAGGATTACCCTGGTTCACATGACTAGGAACAGGAGTTTTCCTCAGGCCATAACTCGCACTCCAAGATGGCATAGCAGTTCAGAGGTCTTTTGTCCTCATCTGGTCGTGTCCCGTATATATATATACTGTATATATATATTTACAACTTTCTTCACAATATTTTTTATTTTCATTAAACTCATCTTCAACACTCTCCTGCAACCCGCCTCACCAATTTATATTTAAAAAAAAGAAAGTATTATTTACCTCAAATCTGTAATCCTCCATAGAAGCTAGCCAGAAGCTAGCCCAGAAGCTAATCCAGAATCTAGCCAGAAGCTAACCAGAAGCTAATCAGAAACTAGTTAGCTCCTTTACTGACTAATCGTTAGTATTCAGCTAACCACGGTTTGTGGTCATCAGTTATCCTTTAGCTCGAAAATCTATCGCCAGTTTTGTACGGCGCGGCTCGGACCGGAACATAGCGGGCCTATTTTTCTCTCCATGTCACCGGATTTCAACCGCTAACTCTGGACATTTATACCTGGATCTCGCAGCTAGCTAGCTGCTATCCGTGTAACTATCGGCTTACGTTGATTCCAGAGCAAACATAAATTATTCCCGAGCTAGCCAGCTGAAGAGTTCCATCAGTCACTCCTGGGCTACAATCACCTATCCGGACCCGTTTTACTGCCATCGCGGAGCCCCACCGGGCCTTCACAACTGGATTACCGACATTATCTACCCGAGGGAGTTATCCGGCTGGCACCTTCGTCGCGACGTTACCTGAACGCCCATCTGCGGTCCGCTAATCGTTAGCTGTCTTATCGGCTGCTATCTGAATAGACCTATCTGACAATTTATTTATTTTTATTTTATTTGTATTTTTTCTTGGGCCTCTATAACTATATCTATTGTTTGTTTTTTTGCGAATTGGATTGATCCCCCCCTACCACACAGACCCCAGTAATCCTACCGACGGAAACGCACGAGGTGGCTAAAAACAGATCTCCATCCTATGCTAGCTTGCTACCGATGGCCCGGCTAGCTGTCTGAATCGCCGTGACCCTAACCAACCTCACTACTCACTGGACCCTTTTGATCACTCGACAAAGCATGCCTCTCCTTAATGTCAATATGCCTTATCCATTGCTGTTCTGGTTAGTGTTTATTGGCTTATTTCACTGTAGAGCCTCTAGTTCTCCTCACTATACCTTATCCAACCTATTAGTTCCACCACCCACGCATGCGATGACATCTCCTGGTTTCAATGATGTTTCTAGAGACAATATCTCTCTCATCATCACTCAATACCTAGGTTTACCTCCACTGTATTCACATCCTACCATACCTTTGTCTGTACATTATACCTTGAAGCTATTTTATCGCCCCCAGAAACCTACTTTTACTCTCTGTTCCAGACGTTCTAGATGACCAATTCTTATTGCTTTTAGCCGTACCCTTATCCTACTCCTCCTCTGTTCCTCTGGCGATGTAGAGGTGAATCCAGGCCCTGCAGTGCCTAGCTCCACTCCTATTCCCCAGGCGCTCTCTTTTGATGACTTCTGTAACCGTAATAGCCTTGGTTTCATGCATGTTAACATTAGAAGCCTCCCCCCTAAGTTTGTTTTATTCACTGCTTTAGCACACTCTGCCAACCCGGATGTTCTAGCTGTGTCTGAATCCTGGCTTAGGAAGACCACCAAAAATTCTGAAATGTTCATCCCAAACTACAACATTTTCAGATAAAATAGAACTGCCAAAGGGGGCGGTGTTGCAATCTACTGCAAAGATAGCCTGCAGAGTTCTGTCCTACTTTCCAGGTCTGTACCCAAACAATTTGAACATCTACTTTTAAAAATCCACCTCTCTAAAAACAAGTCTCTCACTGTTGCCGCCTGCTATAGACCACCCTCTGCCCCCAGCTGTGCTCTGGACACCATATGTGAACGGATTGCTCCCTGGAACATGCTTAACACCCCAGACATCCTACAATCTAAGCTTGATGCCCTCAATCTCGCACAAATTATCAATGAACCTATCAGGTACCTCCCCAAAGCCTTAAACACGGGCATCCTCATAGATATCATCCTAACCAACTTGCCCTCTAAATACACCTCTACTGTCTTCAACAAAGATCTCAGCGATCACTGCCTCATTGCCTGCATCCGTAATGGGTCAGCGGTCAAACAACCTCCACTCATCACTGTCAAACGCTCCATGAAACACTTCAGCGAGCAGGCCTTCCTAATCGACCTGGCCGGGGTATCCTGGAAGGATATTGATCTCATCCCGTCAGTAGAGGATGCCTGGTTATTTTTTTTAAATGCCTTCCTAACCATCTTAACCTGTTACTCCTACCCCCTACTTTTTCGAACATTCTGTTAAAAATCGCGCAACATTTCAGCGCCCTGCTGCTCATGCCAGGAATATAATATATGCATATGATTAGTATGTGTGGATAGAAAACACTCAGACGTTTATAAAACTGGTTAAATCACGGCTGTGACTATAACAGAACGTGCGTTTCATCGAAAAGCGCAGGAAAATCTGATCACTGAAAATGGAAATATATATCCATCCGCCACTTCAACCCATTGATAAAGGCGAACCACAATAAATGGGGCTGAGGTTGCAATACCTACAGCTTCCACACGATGTCAACAGTCTTGTCATTTGCCTAGACTTTGTTTCTTGGTCAAACGAAGAAGAGACAAGCCATTTGTTCAAGTCTCCGACCGGATATTTTGGTTGAGATTTACCCGGACATTATTTCCAGACGGACAGCTAAAGAATATACATCACCTCGTGATCAATTTGGTCGCTTATTAGCGTGTAATAATACCTAAAGTTGCATTACAAAAGTATTTCGAAGTGTTTTGTGAAAGTTTATCGTCGACTTTTTTAATTTAAAAAAATGACGTTACGTTATAAGACGCTATTTTTTTAAATTTTATCACACAGTCTTCATAGATCGATATCTAGGCTATATATGGACCGATTTAATCGAAAAAAAGACCCAATAGTGATTATGGGACATCTAGGAGTGCCAACAAAGAAGATGGTCAAAGGTAATGAATGTTTTATATTTTATTTGTGCGGTTTGTGTAGCGACGACTATGCTAATTATTTTGTTTACGTCCCCTGCGGGTCTTTTGGGGTGTTACATGCTATCAGATAATAGCTTCTCATGCTTTCGCCGAAAAGCATTTTAAAAATCTGACTTGTTGCCTGGATTCACAACGAGTGTTGCTTTAATTCAATACCCTGCATGTGTATTTTAATGAACGTTTGAGTTTTAACTAGTACTATTAGCATTTAGCGTAGCGCATTTGCATTTCCAGATGTCTAGATGGGACGCCTGCGTGTCAGGTAGGAGCAAGAGGTTAAATAAGCATGCCCCATTCAAGAAATTTAGAACCAGGAACAGATATAGCCCTTGGTTCTCTCCAGACCTGACTGTCCTTAACCAACACAAAAACATCCTATGGCGTTCTGCATTAGCATCGAACAGCCCCCGTGATATGCAGCTGTTCAGGGAAGCTAGAAACCATTATACACAGGCAGTTAGAAAAGCCAAGGCTAGCTTTTTCAAGCAGAAATTTGCTTCCTGCAACACTAACTAAAAACTTTTTAAAAGTTCTGGGACACTGTAAAGTCCATGGAGAATAAGAACACCTCCTCCCAGCTGCCCACTGCACTGAAGATAGGAAATACTGTCACCACTGATAAATCCACTATAATTGAGAATTTCAATAAGCATTTTTCTACGGCTGGCCATGCTGTCCACCTGGCTACTCCTACCCCGGTCAACAGCACTGCACCCCCCACAGCAACTCGCCCATGCCTTCCCCATTTCTCCTTCTCCGAGCTGCAAAATCTGGACCCCTACAAATCAGCCGGGCTAGACAATCTGGACCCCTTCTTTCAATCTGGACCCCTTCTAGCCTGTTCAACCTCTCTTTCGTGTCATCTGAGATTCCCAAAGATTGGAAAGCAGCTGCGGTCATCCCCCTCTTCAAAGGCTCATCAAATTGCTACAGACCTATATCTATCCTACCCTGCCTTTCTAAGGTCTTCGAAAGCCAAGTCAACAAACAGATTATCGACCATTTCGAATCTCACCTTCTCTGCTATGCAATCTGGTTTCAGAGCTGATCATGGGTGCACCTCAGCCACGCTCAAGGTCCTAAACAATATCTTAACCGCCATCGATAAGAAACATTACTGTGCAGCCGTATTCATTGATTCATTGATCAACTCTTGATCAACTCTGTCAATCACCACATCCTCATCGGCAGACTCGACAGCCTTGGTTTCTCAAATGATTGCCTCGCCTGGTTCACCAACTACTTCTCTGATAGAGTTCAGTGTGTCAAATCGGAGGGTCTGCTGTCCGGACCTCTGGCAGTCTCTATGGGGGTGCCACAGGGTTCAATTCTTGGACCGACTCTCTTCTCTGTATACATCAATGATGTCGCTCTTGCTGCTGGTGAGTCTCTGATCCACCTCTACGCAGACGACACCATTCTGTATACTTCTGGTCCTTCGTTGGACACTGTGTTAACTTCTTGCGTCGAGCCATCCCGGATCCGGGATCGTAAATACAGCCTCAAGCTCATTACCATAACGCAACGTTAACTATTCATGAAAATCGCAAATGAAATGAAATTAATCTATTTGCTCTCAAGCGTAGCCTTTTGTTAACAACACTGTCATCTCAGATTTTCAAAATATGCTTCTCAACCATAGCAAACTAGCATTGAGCATTTAGCGTTAGCATTTAGCGTTAGCATTTAGCATTAGCATTTAGCGTTAGCATTAGCAGGCAACATTTTCACAAAAACCAGCAAAAACATTCAATAAATCATTTACCTTTGAAGAACTTCGGATGTTTTCAATGAGGAGACTCTCAGTTAGATAGCAAATGTTCAGTTTTCCTGAAAGATTAGTTGTGCAGGAGAAATCGGTCCGTTTTCTGCGTCATGTTTGGCTACCAAAAAAAAACGAAAATTCATTCATCCAAACGCCAAACTTTCTTCCACATTAACTCCATAATATCAACTGAAACATGGTAAACGTTGTTTAGAATCAATCCTCAAGGTGTTTTTCACATATCTCTTCATGATATATCATTCCTGGAAGTCTCCTCTCTGTCTCAATCACATGGATGAATGCGAGCAGCTTGGAGATTTACGCAACAATTTCAACAAAGGACACCGGGCGGACCCCTGGTAAATGTAGTCTCTTATGGCCAATATTCCAATGATATGCCTACAAATACGTCACAATGCTGCAGACAACTTGGAGAAACGATAGAAAGGGCAGGCTAATTTGTGACGCTTTCACAGCCATATAAGGAGACAATGGAAAACAGAGCCTCAAAAATCCTGATCATTTCCTGTTTGAAATCTTGGTTTCGCCTGTAAGATCAGTTCTTAATATCTTTGCAGTTTTGAAAACCAATATTATATGCCAATCTTTTTGTGACAAAATAATGCCTAAAACAATCCAATAATGAAATAGCGCCCCCCTAGCTTCAACTGGTTAACAACCCTCCAGGCAAGCTTCAATGCATACAACTCTCCTTCCGTGGCCTCCAATTGCTCTTAAATACAAGTAAAACTAAATGCATGCTCTTCAACCGATCGCTGCCTGCACCTGCCCGCCTGTCCAACATCACTACTCTGGACGGCTCTGACTTGGACAACTACAAATACCCAAGTGTCTGGTTAAACTCTCCTTCCAGACCCACATCAAACATCTCCAATCCAAAGTTAAATCTAGAATTGGCTTCCTATTTCGCAACAAAGCATCCTTCATTCATGCTGCCAAACACACCCTTGTAAAACTGACCATCCTACCAATCCTCGACTTCGGCGATGTCATTTACAAAATAGCCTCCAATACCCTACTCAACAAATTGGATGCAGTCTATCGCAGTGCAATCTGTTTTGTCACCAAAGCCCCATATACTACCCACCATTGCGACCTGTACGCTCTCGTTGGTTGGCCCTCGCTCAGCTCGCTGGTCACCATAGCATCACCCACCTGTAGCACGCGCTCCAGCAGGTATATCTCTCTGGTCACCCCCAAAACCAATTCTTTCTTTGGCCGCCTCTCCTTCCAGTTCTCTGCTGCCAATGACTGTAACGAACTCCAAAAATCTCAGAAACTGGAAACACTTATCTCCCTCACCAGCTTTAAGCACCAACTGTCAGAGCAGCTCACAGATTACTGCACCTGTACATAGCCCACCTATAATTTAGCCCACACAACTACCTCTTTTCCTACTGTATTTATTTTATTTATTTATTTATTTTGCTCCTTTGCACCCCATTATTTTTATTTCTACTTTGCACATTCTTCCACTGCAAATCTACCATTCCAGTGTTTTACTTGCTATATTGTATTTACTTCACCACCATGGCCTTTTTTTGCCTTTACTTCCCTTATCTCACCTCATTTGCTCACATCGTATATAGACTTGTTTTATACTGTATTATTGACTGTATGTTTGTTTTACTGCATGTGTAACTCTATGTCGTTGAATGTGTCGAACTGCTTTGCTTTATCTTGGCCAGGTCGCAATTGTAAATGAGAACTTGTTCTCAACTTGCCTACCTGGTTAAATAAAGGTGAAATAAAAAATAATTTAAAAAAAGCCCTGGACAGATAGTTTCCTAATTGCGTCATTGGCTCTGACTAGGGCCTATCATAACTTTGGTAGCTCAAACGTCACCAACTATCAGCTATAACAGCTATTATGCTACTGAAATATCTAAATAACATAGATCATGAAGCAAATCAAAGCCTACAGAAAGTGCAGTCCACTATGATTATACAGGACGTTCCAGAAGACCATCAGCAGTAACTAGTTACTTTACTAACTAGTTTAGTAAACTTAGTTGTGACTTAATCTTAACTATTCATCTGAGGTGAGCGAGTGCTGCCTCTTGAACTGATCACACGAGCCATACTGAATGTATGAAATAGAAAACCTGGTAGCACTTTGTTTAAAGTTACACATATGGGGCACTAATTTGTAGCATTTATAAGGACTTTATTCAGTGTTTTCCTATTCTCACACTATACAACTTGTATTACTCGTTTTTCATTAGTTACATCCTTATTTGCCACAATCAAAGCATATCAATAGTAAGGGGTAAATTAAACATGCAACAGACATTGTATTTGGAGTCTTAATAAGGGATGATAGATAGGTGCAGAGTACACTAACAAAACAAAAATAAAGGTTCCTTATTCTCCTATGTAAACACATTTCTCCTTCATAAGGTCATTATTTCTCCAAATGAAGGTTACCTATTCTGAAGTAAAGAATCACAGTTGCATTTTAGTGGAAACAAAACAGAGTAAATACCTCCTGCGTACATGTATATGTTTTTTGTGTACAAATTTTTCCCGAACATGGACTTTTTTGGCCTGGCTAATATAATAAAAAAGACAGAGGCATAGAAAATTGCATTACTGTGAATCACTTTGTTTTAGTGTGCATCTGCTCCACTCCCCTCCAACCACACACATTCAGTGCTTTCTCGAAAGTATTCTGACCACTTGCCTTTTTCCACATTTTGTTATATTACCTTATACTAAAATAGATTAAAATGTATATTTGTTCTTATCAATCTACACATAATGACAAAACAAATGTTTTTTAATTTCTGCAAATGTATATAAAAAGAAAATGAAATATCACATTTACATGAGTATTCAGAACCTTTACTCAGTACTTTGTTGAAGCACCTTTGGCAGCGAATACAGCCTCGAGTAGTCTAAGGTATGACTCTACAAGCTTGGCACACCTGTATTTGGGGAGTTTCTCTCATTCCTCTCTGCAGGTCCTCTCAAGCTCTGTCAGGTTGGATGGGGATCGTTGCTGCACAGCTATTTTCAGGTCTCTCCAGAGATGTTTGATTGGGTTCAAGTCCGGGATCTGGCTAGGCCACTCAAGGACATTCAGAAACTTGTCCCGAAGCCACTCCTGCATTGTCTTGGCTGTGTCCTGTTGGAAGGTGAACGTTCACCCCAGCCTGAGGTCCTGAGCGCTCTGGAGCAGGTTTTCATCAAGGATCTCTCTATACTTTGCTTTGTTCATCTTTGCCTCGATCCTGACTAGTCTCCCAGTTCCTGGCCTGATTGGTGGAGTGCTGCAGAGATGGTTGTCCTTCTGGAAGGTTCTCCCATCTCCACAGAGGAACTCTAGTGATGTATCAGAGTGACCATCGGGTTCTTGGTCAACACCCTGACCAAGGCCCTTCTCCACCGATTGCTCAAACTTCTTCCATTTAAGAATGATGGAGCCACCCTGTGTTCTTGGGGACCTTGAATGCTCCAGAAATTTTTTGGTACCCTTCCCCAGTTATGGTTTTTGCTCTGACATTCACTGTCACGTGTGGGACCTTATATAGACAGGTGTGTGCCTTTCCAAATCATATTCAAATCAATTGAATTTACCACAGGTGGACTCCAACAAGTTGTAGAAACATCTCATGGATGATCAATGGAACCTGGATGCACCTGAGCTTAATTTCAAGTCTCATAGCAAAGGGTCTGAATCCTCACACTACTGGTCAAAAGTTTTAGAACACCTACTCATTCTTGGGTTTTTCTTTATTTTTTACTATTTTCTACATTGTAGAAATAACACATGAAATAATGTAGTAACCAAAAAAGTGTTAACATTTTTTAAATATATTTTATATTTGAGATTCTCAAAATAGTCACGATTTGCCTTGATGAAAATGTTTTGTTTAATCCATTTTAGAATAAGGCTTTAAAACAGACACTGAAGACACTGAATACAGCATATTAACCCCTCTTAGTGCTGGATAATCACACACACACACACACACACACACACACACACACACACACACACACACACACACACACACACACACACACACACACACACACACACACACACACACACACACACACACACACACACACACACACACACACACACACACACACCTGTGTGGGATCCTGGGTTTGGACTAAAGTTCAGGTGCACTTACAAAAAAATGCCTTGGCAGTCTCACCTCCTGCCAGCATGTCACACATGTTGTAACTTCTTCGTACAGGTCATTTCATCCTAATGTCATGCAATAGCACACCAAGTTGTCTGTCTCTATGATGATGACCTCGCCAGTATGTCCAATCAATCACATCCAAGTGATCTTTGAGTAAACTCTCTGTGCGGTTGCCTCAAAGTCTCCAAACATTTGACCTACATACACCCCAGAGCCTTTCTATGTTTTGGGTATGTGCACCTGTGAACGGGTCAACAAAATGATCTCGATGGTTATAACCTTCATTCCTGAGACGGTGGGGAAGTTCTCCATCTATCAGAAATTACGGTGCTCCCTTGTCAGATGTACTTTTGAACAATGGGCACGAGATGTTTGGCAGAACAGCGCTTCACAATCCCCAGAACTGGTCGTCTTCTCTCCTCTTTGACACCCACTATATCAAATACCCAAGCGTTTTGGTTGCACGCCCTGCCCCGTTGTACTAAGGTAAACAAAAAGACAAACATTTCAATATCATCTAACCTCACACAGGAAGCGGCACAGGTCTTAATCCATGCACTTGTCCTCTCCTGTCTGGACTACTGCAACTCGCTGTTGGCTGGGCTCCCTGTTTGTGCCATAAAACCCCTGCAACTTATCCAGAACGCTGCAGCCCGCCTGGTTTTCAACCTTCCCAAGATCTGTTATATCCGCATACTGCACTGGCTTCCAGTCGAAGCTCGCATCCATTACAAGACCATGGTGCTTACCTACGGAACAGCAAGAGGAACTGCCCCTCCCTACCTTCAGGCTGTGCTCAAACCCTACACCCCAACCCAAGCAGTCTGTTCTGCCAATTCAGGTCCCTTGGGCTTCCCACCCTTACGGGAGGGCAGCTCCCACTCAGCCCCGTCCAAGCACTTCTCTGTCCCAGCACCCCAATGGTGGAACCAGCTTTCCCCTGAAGCTGGCTTGTCTGAGTCCCTGCCCATCTTCCAAAAACCCAACCTCTATAGCTACTTTAGTAGGCCTGTTATGTCTGGTTTGTCCCACTTAGCTATCTTATGATGAATGCACAAACTGTAAGTCGCTCTAACTGGAGAAGAGCGTCTGCCAAATGACAAAAATGTAACATTTGGATTTCACCCCCAACTCAAAGGGATTTTGACCATTTGGAAGTTTTTACAGAGTGATCTTCTCTTCTCCTTTCACTTCGGCCATGCTTTGCAAACGTGTGCCTGGCAAAAGTGATTGCTGTCTTCGTGGTGAAATTATCAACTTGACCCTGTGTATCCAAAAAAGGACTATATACACTTATTGTTTAAAGCAACACTATGGCTGATGGTGAACCTGAACAATCAAAATCTAATATTTTGTAAGATCAGCAGCTAGACGAGAGTTGTGTCTCCGGTAGCCTACTTTTATTCTGGTAAAACACCATTTTAATAAAGCCTAATGTCACGCAAGACATTTTACCCTTTGAACGCTGAAGGTGCCACACAGATGTGCAAGATCAGAAACAGGCCGCCTTCCTCATGTTGGTCAGCAAGCGAAGCTGGGCACAGTCCGCAGTTGGACGGCTGCTGATATTGCCTCAATGACTGTCAACACAGAAGGAGAGGATACATCAGTTGTCATAAAAGATGAGAGGTATTTACGTAAGGTAGAAAGAATGTAATATGAGAGTTACGGAAATTCATAACGTTTCAAACGATTTTCTGACCGATGCTCGCAACATTTGGATCCTGGTTTGGGTCCGCGGATCAATGCACTTGTATCCGAAACATTTGAATCGGGCGGCCGATTGTGTGTACCTGTGAATCGTTCCATCGCCCCTCCAGTATGTAGATCCGTCAACGTGTTTGATATGCAGATCACTGAACATGCACTCAATGGAGAATAGTATCAGAGCACTTCTATCCACCCTCCACATCACCCAGTTAAATTGCATTTGCACTGCGCAAGTTATTTATCTGTCTCTCTGTGCTCTCCTGGACGTTCACTTTCTCTCTTTACACTCTGCTGATGGATCTCCTCTGCTGTCATGTAAGCTACAGCTTCAATACCCTCGGAACGGAGTTAGAAAGGAAATGTCTCCGCCTTACAGATTAATATCGAAAAACACTTATTATTCATTAGCTAGAATCCCATTTACTGAACACATCACAGCGCGGTCCATACAGAGGAGGAAGCTCAAGTCTCAAATCGAGTCTCTTCAGAAGTTATGACGTGTCTGCGTGAGCAGGGCTTTTAAATAACGATGTATATTTGGATATCATTTCTCACTTCAGGGGTGGTACTGAAGAGCTGGGTTGACAATTTGATTTGATACATTACATAACACGCATTTGTTAAGTCCTTTTACATAAGTGCATTTCATCTCAGTTACGCTAGGACTAAAGTATCACTTAATTAGTTAGATGCTCGATTAAGTTCTGGGTCTCTAGTCGTGATTTGTCCAAACGGCCCGTGACAAAAAAATTCAACACCAGAACTACTGCTGCTCTCATCGTATGCATCCCATTCAGTCCCGGCAGATTCTCTCGGTTCAATGCAGAATCTTTCCACGAAAGGTGAGAAAGTAACAAAACATGAAATAGTAACTGAAGATAGTGCAGATCATAACGTTATTTTCTTGTAAAAGTTCAACAGCTGAAGTGAATGCACCAAGAGCTTCGTTCTTGGTCAGCAAAATGAACCATCACAGTGTAAATGTATGGAAAATTACAAAAACAAATCTAAGAATTTGAACATGAAAACAACAATGCTTCATCTTGGATCAGTAGATTACAGTGTCACAGGAACCTAACCGTATACAACCCATCCCGTCCGTTTTTTGTCTTTGTATTCCATATGATTATCAACTTATTGCGCTTCAGCCAGTCAATCGTCTACTTTCCACTCGCATACACTTTCATATGATCTATTTCATTTGATCTACAGTGTCTCTGTTTTGTTCTGAAGACTGTCCTGCTGGGAGAGTTACTGTGTGTGTTGTACTGTAGCACAGAGCCTGCTGGCTGCTGATGCATGTAGCAATACATTCTCCCAGGCACCTACTTGATTTACCTGCGCCTTTGTAAATCGCCTTGGGTTAAGTCACACGACTTCGTTGCCCTGAACTGCCAAGCAAGGCGTTCCCGAGAATTGAACGGCATGTAGAGCGAAGGAAGGGACACATTTGTTAGCTGTCAACGCACTATGCTTTATGACAACACACCTTTGTCAGTCTTGCCCTCTTTTCATTGGGGAGCGGAGCAGAGAGAAAAGAAAATCCCAAACGCATAGATCACAATATAGATTTGTATAGTTTTGCTTTAAATTTGCTTGAGAATTCATTCTGATAACCAAAACAGCAAACCTTCAGGGAAATGGAACAATTTGTAGAAGGTGAGGCACCTTAATAACTTGTCATCCAGGGGGTTGAAGGGTTGGGGTTGAACAGTAAGGGGAATACTAACTCTGTGGGAAAGGTATTACATCATAGCCTATGGCTGGCTGCTGTCGTGCAGTGCTCTGTGGTATGAAGGAATAAGCTGCATACTGTAGCTCTTTGTTTTTTTATTTAGCGTGTCCACAGTACTCAGGTGCCTTGTGAGGAAAAAGTGTTGTCAACCCTGAAGGCATAAGAACTATATTGGGTGCACTGTCTCCTTCAAACATGTACAGATCGATGGAAGATACCCATCAATCAATCAATCGTCTCTCTCCCAATATATATTTTTCTTCTCTTTCCTGGCTCCATACACAGTATGAAGCTTTGCCGTCTCCCTGTCCTCCATCGCACAAATTACATAAATCTTCTCGACTTAGAAATCCAATCACTTTCTCAGCATCCAAACACGTTCTCTGTCTCTCTCTCTCTCTCGCCACAAGACCCTGTCACCGCCTGTCGCCCTTCGCTGCGACTTTCCCAGATAACCCAATGTAAATACAGCTTGTATTTCAAACGAGGGGGAATTGGCAGTGTCCGTTAAAGCTTGGTAATACAGTACGGCACTATGTGACAAAGCCTCGCTGCTGGACTCACTCTGCGTCCCAAATGGTACCCTAATTCTCTATATAGCCCAATGGGACCGGGTCAAAAGTAGTGCACTAAAAAGGAAAAGGGTGCTAATTGAGACATAACCAGTGCCGATATAGATCCCCAGGCCTGTTGGGAACCTCACACACACATGGTAATAAGGAACAGGATAGAGGGAGCGAGTGAGAGAGAGAGATGACCCCCACTGCTAACCAAATCTTTTCCTGTGTATTTGAGGAAGGATGAGGAGACGAATTTGAATGAATAAAACACAGTAGGTGTCCATTGGAATGTGCTGGTAATGACATAGCTATTCATTTTTCTCTTTCTGTCCTCCCCCTTTCACTCTCTTTTGCGTGCTTACTCTCTAGTCTCTCTCACTCTATCTGCCTCTCTGCTGCACAAGCTTCTAACTAATCTAATTTCTCTGTTAAAAGTATTCACATATGAGGCACCAAACCCGCTCACAGGGTTGGTTAACTCTTGAGATCCCTCGTGTCTCTACCAAGCTAGGTAAATCAGCCTTTAGTTTTAATGCCCTCAATGTTTGGAATAATTTACAAACCTCATTACATCTTGAATCCCTGGTGCCATTGGGAAGTTTAGAATGCTGATGAGGAATTCATTCACTGAGATTTACAAGTGTTTTGAATGATTGTACTAACTTATTTGTGTTGTTGAAATGTATCTGTAACTGCTGTATCTTGTTGTAATTTTTTTTGCTGTTATATTGAATGATCACGTTGATTTTCTGAATTGTTAGTTCTCAGGGCACCATTGAGAATGAGTCCCTTATCTCAATTGTGCTTCCCTGAATAAATAAAAGTACAAAGAAAACATCTCTCTCTTTCAGGACTGTTATATTGAGTATTGAGTATTATGATGGGAGATAGAGAGCGTGATTAAGCAAGAGAGAGAAAGAGATAGATGTGGAGAGAGAATGAATAAGAGAGAGAGATATTATTACTAAGCTATATGAAATTGTTTTAAGAAGGTCATACCAAGAATTGTTTTGCTATTTGATTTAGAATTTTTAGACCCCTTGAAATATCAAAAACAATATAAAAATAACGAGGCAACTGTGTGCTTTAGTGGTCGGGTAGGCTGTTTGGAGTGTTTATCCGACTGGATAATTAAAAATAAAAATAAATCAATAATTATGTCCCCCCCACTTCTAAAACCAAAGTTGCGCCGCTGATGTTCTTCAAATATTTGTAGAACTTAAATAAAAACACACATACAAGGCAGGACATATACAACTAGCTACTAGCTCCCAGGAAAAAAACCTACATGATGCCGTATTGGATCACGGAAGGAAGCCAGTACTCACCACACACATCAGCTTGGAATGATGACCCGGTTGCCAGGTCCCACACCTCCAGTCCAAAACCTGTTATCTTCTGCCCCTGTTACAGAGTTTCATTTCTCGATGGCTGACGTGCACGTTCATTCTATCCTGCGAATTGAAATAATGAGAAATAAAGTTGATTTGGTTGGTTTCGAGAGTAGCATGTGGAACGTCACATTGACACAATGCTGATGGCAACGCATGTAGTGTAGCTTAAAGGTTAGGATGTTCGTCATAATCTATGGCTGAGTTTGCTTCCTCCATCCAACAGGTCCAAGCATTTCTGTGCATTATAGGTTGACATTGCAAAAACATGAAACAAATTGTTACTTCAATAGTACATGGTACAATGCAATGTCATATTCAGTGTATACAGAGTGTACCAAACATTAGGAAACCCCCCTTCCCTTTTGCCCTCAGAACAGCCTCAGTCGTGGGATGGACTCTACAAGGTGTCGAAAGCGTTCCACAGGGATGCTGTTGGCATATCTTTAGTATCATTAAATATGAAGACTTATTTTATCAAATAAATTCTCTGTAATTATTATTACATGATTAAACTAATCATGTACATTTAATTAACTAGGAAGTTGGGGCACCACGGAAAATTACAGAGTTATAATTTTCCGAATATAACTCTTCGCATATTTTAATATCTGATCGATTAGTCTTCAATTATTGAATTATTCTTTACCTCATGTCAGTCTCATTCCAAACGTTGTGAATTGTTGGTTATCTGCACAAACCCAGCCTTTACAATAAATCATCCATACACCAATTGGCTTAATCGTTTATTTAATAACTAAGTAATCACAGAAATGCCTAACAAACAGACAGTAGATATTGGTTATTAACAATGATAGGGAAGATCCCCTAGTGGGCTAAACCGACGGCTTGGTGGACAAAGAAAAGGGGGTTTGGAACGATAAAGGAGCGGGAAAGACAAAATAGATCACTACACACAGTGGATAATTATATTCATTGAAATGCTAATCCTTTGCACATGAACGCTCGCTCATTCGGGAATAATTGCAATCAATATATTTACGCCCATATGTTGTTGTTGTCTGTTGGAATCGTCGGTCCATCTGCTGGAGTGTCAGTTCATCAGGGAGTCTATGGTTACTCATGGTGGTAGCTCTATTGGCGGCTCCTGATAGTGTCTGTTGTCATGGGTACGTCAGGCGTCCATTGTTCTTAGACTAGATGTTTCGGCAGTTGTCGGTATTCGCATCCCAGGTTTACATAATTTATTTTTGTTGGTAGGTATTGGGATTGTGGTATAGTGGGGTTTTCTAGAAAAGTCTATGGTTGCCTGAAGTGGTTCTCAATCAGAGGCAGGTGTTTATCGTTGTCTCTGATTGGGAACCATATTTAGGCAGCCATATTCTTTGAGTGTTTCGTGGGTGATTGTTCCTGTCTCTGTGTTAGTTTGCACCAGCATAGGCTCTTTCGGTTTTCACGTTACGTTTATTGTTTTTGTATTGTTCGTGTTTCATCTTCATTAAAGATGTATCGAATTAACCACGCTGCATTTTGGTCCGATCCTTGCTACACCTCCTCTTCAGAGGAGGAGATAGAAGAAAACCATAACACACGGACATGGCCAATGACTTAGTTAACTTTACAGGGAATACAATTCTCTCATTCTAAAGGTTAACATCACATTACATAATTTCACAAGTAGTTTAATCTTTACTCGTTCATTTTATACAATAATTAGATGCAAACGCCATAATTGAGAAATGTACACACTCAGATATAGTTATGTGTGTTTCCTGTCCTCCATGAGGACACCAAATGAAACATACTCGTCATACCCATCCCTTAAGTGTCCACGGACACTTCCCACATTCTCACAAGTGGACATATAGTTTAATTTTCCCATTTTGGCAAAGTTAAATACCTTGTTCCCTTTCTGTATTCTCTCTTTCTGAATGGCCAGGGGGCCAGGGGGGAGAGTCTCCGCCAGGAATTTACAACCTGAGATAACAGAACCTGGGTGTAGGAGAGAGTGAGCGAGGGGGAAGCCACAATCTACACCCAGAAAGGGCCATGTCATGACACTGGCCCATGTTAACTCCAATGCTTCCCACAGTTGAAGTTGGCTGGATGTCCATTGGGTGGCGGACCATTCTTGATACACATGGGAAACTGTTGGGTGTCTCAGGGGTAGTTGGGATATGTACAAAAAATACATTTACATTACACACTTGTGTGTACCAGGACAAACATAAGCTTTTCTTACCTCTCTTTGGGTGTTGATTTTACCACAACCACAACTTATACAACCTCAGGTTACCTCGAAATCAGTAGGTCTCCACCAGTATCGCCCTGAGAATGGCATGTTTGTATAATGTAAGTTTAATACATTTTATAGCTAGGTGCATTTATTGGGGTGATCCATGCTGTCGACCACCTAGCTAGCTAGTATAGATGCGGTAAAGAGGTCAATGGAACTTGACCAACCAATGGAAATGCATGGAGAAAAGATTCAGAATTTCCTCATTGTCACTCCAACAAAATTAGCTTATATTTAGACTATTGTTTATATGTGTTGTTCACATTTTGTTGAGGTAAAAATTGGAGCATAGTCTTGTATGGATGTCAACCCCAATACATGTCATTGGCACCAATCACGACCAAATTATTTTTGCTAGCTACAGTTACAAAACAATCCGAATACAGAATATGTAGCTAGCTAGCTAGCTATGTAGCCGTGTTAGCTAGCTTGAACATTGAACACACTAAGGTTAGCAGCTAAGGTTAGCAGCTAACATAGCTAGCAGGCAATATACACAATGCATCCCAACACTTACCTAGCTGACAGTGGCCATTTTGGCATCACTCTTCCACCGAACCGAGAATGGGATTGTTCTGTCGAGATTTTCTGAAAAGTTGCCCCTGCTACGGAAACAGTTTAAAGCCAAACAAGTTAGCTAGGTAGTGGCATTACGTCGCCCATGACCTGTGGATCCCATCTTTAAATAATTTATGTTGTATGTCAAATTATATCATGAAAGGTCATAAAGTAGACACTTTTGCATTTTGTAACCAAACCCAAATGATGTTCTATTTCAGTTAAATTAATACATTCATAATATTTTGACATGATGAGAATGAATGGGGTTTTTCATGCACAGCAATATGGATTATGCCTACTACTGTACATCAAATCAAATCAAAGTGTATTTGTCACGTGCGCCGAATACAACACCTTACAGTGAAATGCTTACATACAGGCTCTGTGCAAGAAAGGTATTAGGTGAAGAATAGGTATGTAAAGAAATAAAACAACAGTAAAAAGACAGTGAAAACAGTAGCAAGGCTTTATTCTATAGCGAGGCTATAAAAGTAGCGAGACAACATACAGACACCGGTTCGTCAGGCTGATTGAGGTAGTATGTACATGTAGATATGGTTAAAGTGACTATGCATATATAATGAACAGAGAGTAGCAGTGGCGTAAAGAGGGGTTGGCAGGTGGTGGGTGGTGGGACATAATGCAGATAGCCTGGTTAGCCAATGTGCGGGAGCATTGGTTGGATGGGCCAATTGAGGTAGTATGTACATATGTACATGAATGTATAGCTAAAGTGACTGTGCATATATGATAAACAGAGAGTAGCAGCAGCGTAAAAGAGGGGGGGAAACACAATGCAAATAGTCCGGGTAGCCATTTGATTACCTGTTCAGGAGTTTTATGGTTTTTTGGGTAAAAACTGTTGAGAAGCCTTTTTGTCCTAGACTTGGCACTCCGGTACCGCTTGCCATGCGGTAGTAGAGAGAACAGTCTATGACTGGGGTGGCTGGGGTCTTTGACAATTTTTAGGGCCTTCCTCTGAAACCACCTGGTGTAGAGGTCCTGGATGGCAGGCAGCTTTGCCCCCGTGATGTACTGTGCCATACGCACTACCCTCTGTAGTGCCTTGTGGTCGGAGGCCAAGCAATTGCCGTCCCAGGCAGTGATGCAACCAGTGAACTCAATGGTGCAGCTGTAGAACCTTTTTAGTATCTCAGGCCAAATCTTTTTAGTTTCCTGAGGGGGAATAGGCTTTGTCGTGCCCTCTTCACGACTGTCTTGCTGTGTTTGGACCATTCTAGTTTGTTGGTGATGTGGACACAAAGGAACTTGAAGCTCTCAACCTGCTCCACTACAGCCCAGTCAATGAGAATGGGGTTGTACTCGGTCCTCCTTTTCCTGTAGTCCACAATCATCTCCTTAGTCTTGGTTACGTTAAGGGATAGGTTGTTATTCTGGCACCCCCGGCCAGGTCTCTGACCTCCTCTATATAAGCTGTCTCGTCGCTGTCGGTGATCAGTTCTACCACTGTGTCATCTGCAAACTTAATGATGGTGTTGGAGTCATGCCTGACCATGCAGTCATGGGTGAACAGGGAGTACAGGAGAGGACTGAGCACGCACGCCTGTGGGGCTCCAGTGTTGAGGATCAGCATGGCAGACGTGTTGCTACCTGCCCTCACCACCTGGGGGGCAACACGGCTGAGCTGTAGTCAATGAATAGCATTCTCACATAAGTGTTCCTTTTGTCCAGGTGGGAAAGGGCAGTGTGGAGTGCAATAGATATGTGGATCTGTTTGGGCAGTTTAGACATTGGAGTGTGTCTAGGGTTTCTGGGATAATGGTGTTGACGTGATCCATGACCAGCCTTTCAAAGCACTTCATGGCTACGGCGTGAGTGCTACGGGTCTGTAGTCATTTTGGCAGGTTACCTTTGTGTTCTTGGGCGCAGGGACTATGGTGGTCTGCTTGGTGTTACAGACTCAATCAGGGACATGTTGAATATGTCAGTGAAGACACCTGCCAGTTGGTCAGCACACGCCCGGAGAACATGTCAGGGAAATCCACCAGCACACCTGTCAGAAAAAGTTGTCCAACCATCTTTCAAAGTACTTTCCTCTTTCAGAACTTTCTCGCATTCGCTCTCTTTCTCCCCGCATAGCGGTGAGTATAAATCAATATGGGTGTAAGGCAGGTAAGATTATGATATTACCTCTACGCGGGTGATTGTACCATTGACCAAGTCAACCAATCATAAAGCGTTCGCCAAGGGAAAAAAGTCAATCAAAATAACTTGAACACTCACTGTTCCGCATTCAAATAACCTGTTTCTCTTTGTATAGTAGGATAATTATTAGATTGTAATGGGGTTGTAACAGATGATTATAATGCACAGCCACTCGTAATCAGTGTGGCCTTCGATAGGCTCGGAAAGCGGGTGGATAAAACACTCAAATTAAAAAGCAATTTTCTCTTTCCTTTTGAACGTATTTTTCTCAAGTCTTTGAAACTTGAATCTAGTCGTGTTGCAAGCTGTTACAGGCTGGTCATGTCACTTGGTCAGGAACAACTCTTGTCCCTAATAATAGCATGTGCTTCCCCTCTCCCCGAGAAAGCCTAGGTCTGTACAGCTATCCCAGTCAGTAGAGGGGCAATTCCACAGAATGATGCTGAGACACATTGATTGTAAAGTTAAACAACTCATACAGTACTATTTTATTCACACTATTACTTTTAACAATTTCCACAGAAAACTTAACAAAATCACATTCAATCAAAGAACAGTGCAGATGTAAAGTTTCATGACAGAATGACGGTAAAATCTCACAAATTAAATCTCATTTGGTTATTTAACTACAGTAAATTAAGTGGATTAACAGCCGGTAACAGAATGATGGTAACAGAAGGACATCATGGGTCCGTAATTTGTATTATACATAAAATCATACTTATGTATGTCATTCTTTTCACGGTGATCTATCCTGAATAGGTACGCAAAGGTATACAAAGGTAATATCCTCCTTTGCACATTTGGGTATTGTTCTACACACAGGCTATTATTCTAATGAGCTCCACCTTCAAACAAGACAACACTGGTCTGATTGGTCTGGAGAGGAAATCTGGAGCTCTGTCAGAGTCAACAGTGAAGAGGCGACTCTCTCTCGACGCCTCACTGTTGACGATGAGACTGGTGTTTTGCGGGCACTATTTATTAAAGCTGCCAGTTGAGGACTTGTGAGGCGTCTCTTTCTCAAACTAGACACTCTAATGTACTTGTCCTCTTGCTCAGGTGTGCACCAGGGCCTCCCACTCCTCTTTCTATTATGGTTAGAGCCAGTTTGCGCTGATCTGTGAAGGGAGTAAAACACAGCGTTGTATCAGATCTTCAGTTTCTTGGCAATTTCTCGCACGGAATAGCCTTAATTTCTCAGAACAAGAATAGACTGAAGAGTTTCAGAAGAAAGTACTTTGTTTCTGGCCATTTTGAGCCTGTAATCGAACCCACAAATGCTGATGCTCCAGATGCTCAGCTAGTCTAAAGAAGGACAGTTTTATTGCTTCTTTTCAGCTGTGCTAACATAATTGCAAAAGGGTTTTCTAATCAATTAGCCTTTTATAATGATAAACTTGGATTAGCTAACACAACGTGCCATTGGAACACAGGAGTGATGGTTGGTGATAATGGGCCTCTGTACGCCTATGTAAATAATCCATTAAAAATCTGCTGTTTCCAGCTACAATAGGCATTTACAACATTAACAATGTCTACACTGTATTTCTGATCAAGTTGATGTTATTTTAATGGACAAAAAATGTGCTTTTCTTTCAAAAACAAGTACATTTCTAAGTGACCCCAAACTTCTGAACGGTAGTGTTTGTAAATAAGGTATTTTTGTTTCTTTATGTGGAGTAAATTCGCAAAAATGATGGGGTATTGTATGTAGATTGGTTAGGATATACATTTTTTTACTTAATCCATTTTAGAATAATGCTGTAACATAACAAAATGTGGAAAAGGGGAAAAGGGGTCTGAATTCTTTCTGAATGCACTCTATGTTGATATTAGTTGGTAGCGGTCTTTACTTCAACATTATTGTGTTTTGATGTATTTTAAGACTTTTTCCTGCTAGGTGTTTTTCATCTGTCAATCAAAACCTTTACTATTCCTAATTTCTAGAATGGAAAATGGTCAAAACATTTATATATGCTTTAATTACAAGTCAAAATATAGACTCTTTAGCTTCCATTTGTCACCAAATTTGATGTGCTCCTATGAACGTCATATGTTAGTGCTCATGGGGATTTTTACTTGGAAATGCCCAGAGACAGCAGCAGATCAAGCCTCTCAGTCAAAGATTAACCTCAGTAATATCTGTTTCATTATCCACCTGCTTCATTTCACTCCATCTCTCTTGACTCTTCCCTCTCTGGAATATAGTGGAGAACCCTGCCTGTCAGTCTGACAGACCAGAGACCTGGCAGTCTGTTTATACCCTGCCCTGCTATGCTGTGATGTATATTCATCCAGGGTCTTTGTGAGCTATGGAAAGCTGCTTCTGGTAAGAGAGCGAGGGAGAGAGAGAGAGAGAGAGAGAGAGAGAGAGAGAGAGGAGGAAGGGAGTTGTGTGTGAGGGAGACGAATGGTGTTGGCAGACCACGATCTGCAAGCAAATCAGTAATCTGGGCGGACCCACTGTGATGTATTGTGCGCGTGTCTACGTGTGTGTCGGCTGAGTGGAGAGGACTGATGAATATTTCATTCATTAGAGGAGGGGTAGATGGAGTGCTGAGGACTCAGGGTCAGTCAGATCTCTAGGAGAACAACTTCTCTCTGAGATCTAGTCCACTGATGCTCTAGACAGTGATGTGCTCAACTGTGATGTCCTAGACTGGATGGGCAACTTTCATGACCTCATCATGAGGGACCGCAGTTGCTCGTAGGTCACACTCCCATTATTCTTTTACATTTTTTTCAAGCACTGTCAAGTTGGCTGGTGATCGTTGCTAGACTGCCATTTTCATGTGTTGCCATGGATTTTCAAGCCGTTTTATGTCAAAACTGTAACTAGGTCACTCAGGAATATTCATTGTCTTCTTGGTAAGCAACTCAAGTGTAGAGTATATTTGGCCTTGTGTTTTAGGTTAATGTCCTGCTGAAAAGTGAATTTGTCTCCCAGTGTCTGTTGGAAAGTAGACTGAACCAGGTTTTCCTACATGATTTTGCTTGTGCTTAGCTCTATTCCGTTTCTTTTTATCCTAAAAAACTCCCTAGTACTTGCCGATGACAACATAACCATAACATGATGCAGATACCACCATGCTTGAAAGTATGAAGAGTGGAACTCAGTGATGTGTGTTGGTTGGATTTGTATTCAGGACATAACGTTAACTTCTTTGCCACATGAGTTAGTATTGTGGAGTAACTACAATGTTCTTAATCCATTCTTAGTTTTATCCTATCATAGCCATTGAACTCTGTAATTGTTTTTAAAGTCACCATTGGCCTCATGGTGAAATCCCTGAGCGGTTTCCTTCCTCTCCGCAACTGAGTTAGGAAGGACACCTGTATCTTTGAAGTGACTGGGTGTATTGATACACCATCCAACGTGTGTTTAAAAACTTCACCATGTTCAGAGGAATATTCAATATCGGCTCGGAAATCACTCCATACATCTGCTGTTCCCCCAACATCAGAGCAGTTTAATATGTCAGGTGTCTTCTCCTCTTACTACTTAATAAATCCCATCCAGAAGCTTTCATCTCATATAAAACAGCCATTTTGGACCTAAATATAATGTTTGCCCTCTCTGGTGCTCAACCTGCAATATCCTCACCCACATCAGGCTATACAACAGCAAGGCATGCAGTGAGTGTATGTGCTTAGTGCCTTCCACTTCACATTAATGAATGTCTTGCTAGCACACCAGCACTCTGGTACTACAGTACAAATACCACTTTGGTGCTACAGTACTGTCCAGCATGTGTGGGTTTATTTTGTTACGGGCCCTAAGGGAATACAGATGACTTGTACAGGCTTTCACCACATAAGTGTAGAACTGGCACCGTAGTGGTAATAATATTGGCACCATAGCTGTATAAGCACAGGCATCTGGCTGGAGGGATTATACATTACAGAGCTGAATCCTCAAACTCAACCTTTGGCATAGATAACGATATCAGTGGGAGATTTGGGCAGACACCTGGGTTAGAATTTTAGTCCCTTTTGTTTGAGTGGATTGGCTCTTTCTGGACATATCGTAGGTGATTGTTCATTCCCAAGATTTTGTCCATCTTCTGTATGTGCGCCTAATTACTATACAGAGGCCTTTGTGTAAACATTTCCAGCAATCCTGTGTTCGTTATGGAAATATTTCATTGAATCAACACTGCAGGCTTTCAGAGGGACTAAGCCATAGTGTGTGCACTCATTTTGGGTGAGTGTGTGCTTGGAAGTGTGTGTGTGTGTGTGTGTGTGTGTGTGTGTGTGTGTGTGTGTGTGTGTGTGTGTGTGTGTGTGTGTGTGTGTGTGTGTGTGTGTGTGTGTGTGTGTGTGTGTGTGTGTGTGTGTGTGTGTGTGTGTGTGTCTGGATGTACATACTGTATACGTGTGCAAAAGTGTGCTTTGAGTGAAACCCCATATCCTTAAAACATATACATCTGTTCCTGTTGTCCTGAGATCATTTCCCCCCTGTGGTCATGTCCATCAGTCTCTCCTATAGGCCTACCTCTCCTCTACCTCTACCTATAACACCACTCTAGTGCTGTTGTCAGAATTGAAATTCGAACAGAACACACATTCCAGAACTGTCATCAGAACTATCATAGAAGGATTGCGCAGCCAGTCGTTATCCAGGAAATCAACGTATCAATGTAATCTGGGGCCGACAGAGAGACAGATGTAGACGTTCTTTTAGACAGGGCCGCGTCCCAAATGGCACCCTATTCCCTACATAGTGCACTGCGTTCGGCCCCGGTCAATATAGTGCACTACATAAGGAATAGGGTGCCATTTGGGACATATACACGGTAATCAGCTTAGAAACACCCCTCCGTCCCATTATGGCCCCTAACATTGATCCCTCCTTCATCTGGCAAAGAGCCAAAGATTATGATAAATCACCCTATTAATCAAACTGCTGTGGCATCACTGTAGTGATGATCAGTAGGTCTTAGAGGCATGCTGTTCTGAGTTGTTCTTTATTGACCTCTGGTTTGGGTTTAGCTCTAGTGTAGCTAGAGCCAGTGGTTCCCAACATTTTGAACTGTAACACACCTTGATGGGATAACAAATTCTGTGGCACACCTCCAATTTCCTTATTCATTTATTTTGTGGTAATGACCTCAGTCACATCTGATTCATACCGCAAAATCATATATTTTCGGTGACAAACGTTTTTTTTATATAGATAAATAGGGTTTATTTGACCTGTTGTCATAGTTCTTCTACCCCTTTAAGAGTGTCCATGCTAGAAATCCGTGTGTCACGCCTTGGTCTTAGTATTTTGTGTTTTCTTTAATTATTTGATCAGGCCAGGGTGTGACATGGGTTTATGTTATATTGCATGTTCGTATTGGGGTTTGTAGTATTTGGGATCGCGGCTGATTAGGGGTGTTGTATAGGCTTGGCTGCCTGAGGCGGTTCTCAATCAGAGTCAGGTGATTCTCGTTGTCTCTGATTGGGAACCGTATTTAGGTAGCCTGGTTTCACTGTGTATTTCGTGGGTGATTGTTCCTGTCTCTGTGTAGTTTCACCAGATAGGCTGTAATTAGGTTTCACGTTCCGTTTTGTTGTTTTGTATTTTGTATATTACGTTATTTTCATGTATCGTCATTTCATTCGTTAAAGAACATGAGTAACAACCACGCTGCATTTCGGTCCGACTCTCTTTCCACAAACGAAGAACGCCGTTACACCGTGCTAGAAAGAATCCGTGCTAGAAGGAAAATATGTAACTCCGGTAAAATAGGTATTTCGCTTTGAACGGGTATAGAGACAAGTGTTTTTTTATCGCATTGTAAAGATGAAAGCTGTGCAACCATGGACACAAAGCTATGGTCCATTTGTTCCTGTGGAAGAGGCTGTGCTACAACCAAGCCTAATCACTAATCAGACTTGCCAGTGCTAATGGTTCTCACAGGCAAAGTGAAATTATACAAATGACTTTGCTTCTCATGCAAATGTAACAACAACAGCATGAGCACACAGGTCTTGAAACATACAGATGTAACCATGTGCTATTCGGTGTGTTTATCTGAGTGGCGCTGGTGCGCCCTTGTCAAAATGACATGCGCATTCTGCGGGTCACATTTATAAATGAGTGTTCAAGACGAGTTATCAAGGTTAGGAAAATGAACGCGGCACACCTGAGAGCTCTTCAAGACGCCACTGAGCTAAGCCTTGCAGCTCAACTTCTCTGTTCCTCTGTCTCTGATGCTGCCGAGAGCAGGCACGTTTTCTCAGAGCAATTACTGCATGTCACATTGACACACGCTGCCTGCCTCCCGCCCAGCCGTGCGTGTGTGTGTGTATGCGTGTGGTTGTGTGCGTGCGTGTGCGTGTATGCACGGGTGTCACCTCCCACTCACACTGAAAACACAGTAGAAACAGGCTCCAGATCCTTCACTACCGAAACAATAGAGTGGTGGATATCCATGTTGTTCTTCTGCTTTCGCGTGCCGATGAGATTCCTTGTTGTTTTATTTGCATGTTTTCTCACTCTCGCAACAACAGAGGCTTTTACATTTAGCTTGGTGAAGTTTATTTGCACTGCTTTACATAGTCAGATAGACACAATAGAAAAGACAATAAGCGAGAAAACAGGAAACAGTAAGGTGATAAGAACATCTGTGAAGCTGTGTAACAAGATGGCAAGATGTGTATGAATATGATGCGTTACCTGAAGCCGCTGTGATGGTCCCTGGAGAACTACGGCACCGTGAGAGACCACAGACAGGGCAGCTGAGAAAGACACAGATACCCACACGCACACGCACTGGGTCAGCACATTGTCCCCTACCCACTACTCTCTGGTCACGTTGTCTTTAATCAGTGGAGCCAGCAGCCAGGTGAAGGGACTCTCATGTGACAGAGTGTCCGGAAGTGATGAGGAACAGCAGACACAGCTGACACTGTGGCCCTCTAGGGAGCCTCTACTGTTTCTGTCTGTCGTGTTTCTTTCATACCTGGAGCGGTACTGGCTGTGGATGAACTGAGAGCTGAAGCTGAGAAGACCCAGCTGGAAGTTTGGAGGTTTTGGAGAGAGACCAGAATGGCTAATTGGGTTGAGATGAAACACATCCATATACTGTAGCAGCCCAGTACACTCTTTAAAAAAAGGTGCTATCTAGAACCTAAAAGGGTTCTTTGGCTGTTCCTATAGGATAAACCTTTAAGAAAAATGTTGGGTTCCAGGTAGAAGAACCCTGTTGGTTCCATGTAAAAAAAACTTTTGTGTTCTATATAGAACCCTTTCAACAGAGGGTTCAACATGGAACCCGAAAGTGTTCTACCTGGAACCAAATAAGGGTTTTACCTGGAAGCAAATAGGGTTCTCGTATGGGGCCAGCTGAAGAACCCGTTTGGAACCCTTATTTCAGAGAGTGTAGGAGCTTCACCTTCACCTCTATGAATCTAACCCTAATATGCCCAGTGGGGACTAAACACAGAAAATAGGTTTGGTGCCGTGTTGGTGCTTTCTCTGGACCGGGCAGTGAGAACATTTCACGTTCAGTGTTTACCGTTTTATCGTGGGGGGTGCAGGCGCATTATATTTAATCCTATATGCATAGATTAGTCAATTCACTTCTGTTGACGTAACATCTTTATACTGTATATCCCCCTACACTCCGGTAAACACCGATAAATATGATAAAGGAAGCTGTTTTGCACGCAGTTTGTCTATAATTTAAAGTAATGGTCTATAATTTAAAGTCACTTGCATTATCTAATTTATATTTATAGGTCAACATTACCTATAAACAAAGATCATTTGTTTTTTTATATTCTGCGTAAACCCATTTCGAGGCCGTATATTCCTAGAAAAATCACAGAGTAATGACTCTACCTGGTTTATAGAGGATTATTGGGTGGTTATGATGCCTTGGTTGCGCATGTCCTTGGAGATATAATACCACTGTGTAAAATTATTATATTTGGCCCAGACATACCAAACATAACCTCTAACCTCCCTGTCATGAACATTGACCTTCCTGTTATGATAAGCCTTGATCCTTTCAAGTTCTGGTGGACACAGTCCATTTCCCCTGGCATTTTATAGGCGGGGCGATGTTGCTTTGTAGTCTGTTGGGCCTAGGGCTGGGCGATATGGCCTAAAAATCATATCTAGATTTTTTTTTACACTTTTATAAAAAATAAATAAAAGTATTTAACTAGATTTGTTTATGTTTTCTCTAAATAAGCTCTGTTGTACGATTAAAGGTCAAATCCACTGCATTTAAAACATTCAGCAATATTCAGCAATAATATAATGAATTCAGCTTGTGTAATAATACCTCGGCTGAATATATTCCTTCCACAACCATAAGACCCACTAATAATTACATACAAATAGTTTAACCACCTTTTATTACAATAATCACTGATCTAGCTTTCAAGTCTGTCTTTGAAAATTCCCTTTTGGTTACAAATTTAACCAGAACCATGCATAACGCCCATCCACTAATAATGACCAACATCTTGTAACAGTCATTATACAAAACGAACTCATATAAACAAGCTCTCAAGCACCAGCCCACGTGCTAGTGAGTAGCCACTTAATCGTTATTTTCAAAGTCTAGCCAACTTGGATTTATTTGCCAGCTAACAAAGTAGAACAGTTGTTATGAACACAACCTTCTGTCCGTGTCCAAATGTTTGAACAGCACTGTCCACTTTGTTTCGATGTTGAAATCAAGTCGGCTACCTCATTCCTCAGAATGAGCATAAGTTGCCAATTCCTTATATAATCGTTTTTTTTTTATGCTCATTGCACATTTATGTGAACTTGTTCTCAACTTGCCTACCTGGTTAAATAAAGGTGAAATAAAAAAATAAAAAAAATAAAAAAAATAAAACACAGATTAGACCGTTAATATAACAGTCTGTGGCTAAAATTAAGCTAGTGATACGTGGTACGACAGAAACTGAGCATTTGTATTCCAGAATCAATGTTCATTGATACTCCCGTTTCAGTAGGATCTGCTCTTCGCACGATTTGAGGAGTTGAGACATAGGAAGGGTATCGTTAGAGAGATTAAGTTCCCTTCTGTTACAGTGAAACAATGTCTCAATGTGTTCCGGTGTCCGTGTGACCGGTTCTGTTGCACCAAACCTGAAAATGCAAATAGTGAGTTGAAACGGCTTGTTTTCAGAGAGGAAGAATTGATCTTTCACCTTTGTTGCTGTGAGTGACAGGGGAGGGGCTTGGCGTCTGTGTGCGAGTGAGTGGGAAGGCGAACGGTGCACACAGCACAGGAGGAGCGAAGGAATCGACACCCAAAAGAAAAACTCTCAAAAATATATATATTTTTTAATGATTTTTACCTCTATTCTTGCGATACAGGCTTTTGCAACATCACGCTAAAACATGAATTATAGAGTGAATCAAATGATTTTTGATATATCGCCCAGTCCTATTTGGAACCCCGCTTGGACATTACACTAGGAGAAGCACTAGCTGGTCCTTTAAAACTAGACCAATTCTACTGGATTGATGAGACCAAATTACCTTTGATCTGTTCTCTATTCTCTATTCTGTCTGCCCACCTCTTTAAATGGTCTTTATCTCCTCTGTGTTCACTGTCTGCATGTTCCAGACAAGCTGTTTCCTGATTGGCTTTTTTTGCAAAAAGACACGATCCAATGCGGCATCTTGTGAGTTCTGTCCTATCTCGCTCAATACTGCAGACCCTTATGCACAGACAATGAAAAATATGAAAGCTCTACTTTTTTGGGCCTTCTCAGTGTGCATGATGGTAGTTGTCAGGTTGGGCTCTTTGATTGGGAATCAACATCACAGTTTACATTTCCTAATCATCCTGGCCAATAAACAAATCTGGAGTGGAGCCGACCAAAAAACACATCTCAATCCTTCCTGTATTGTCCCTGGTCCATTTTATACTGGAAGCAGCAACATGGAGAATGAGCCAAATAAACATTAGCACTTAGTCAAAGTGATGTTCTTAGTTCTGAACAATGCAGAGATGGGGTCAACGATTTAACCAGGTGTTTAGTCAGCGGATGACTCCATGAAGCACAACGTTTGTTCATTTGTTCGTTCGTCTCTCTCTTTCTCTCTCTAGCTCATCCTTTCCCCCACCTCCTACACCTTAGGCTTCAAAGTAATGTGTTTTGACGGATGGGAGAAAGCACTGGGCTAAGTATAGCTGAGGCCCTTTGTACTTGTTCCTTTCCAGGTCAGGGAGGCCCGCGGGATTACAAAAGCAATCGTAGCCCTCCTAGGCCAACATCAAGTGATCCGACAATGTTTGGTATTTTTGGCCATTAGCCTGTGTCTGCTCCGGTCTCCTTGGCTGACAGACTTGTCTGAGACCCAGAGACCCAGGAAACTCACACGGACCAACACACTGACCCATTTTAGGAGTATATCTGTAATTTGAAGTAGTTCAAGACACTGGGGCACAAAGTGATGAAGGACAAGGTGCTGGGAAGTTTAAAGAACTGTGCTGATGATCATCAAAATCATACAAGAATACAGTAGAAGCAATTCTTCTGATCCTTAATTTAGACGGTCATATAAAACTCCCAAGAACACAACACAACGATATCTCTTTACTTCAAATCAGAAGTTATACCAATTACACTAGTAGCTGTGAATTAATCATTAGACCTCTCATTTAGACCTCATTTGTTTTTCCACACATTATCTTGATGCGCCTTTAGGAGCCTTCACACACCAGGAGCCAACCTAGATACCAGAGCTCTGACTGGGGGGACATTGATATTCGAGAGCCGGAGGTGCAGCGACTGAAGTTCTGTTTCATGTCGAGAGAGAGAGAGAGAGAGAGATAGACGTGACAGATACTATCACACTCTGCACCCTTCTCGACCCGCGTTGATTTAGGAACGACTAACACTCTTTTCTTCCCCTCGTTCAGACCCCCGCTGCAAGTCTGGAATATCACACAGCTTTTCTCTCTCTCTCTCTCTCTCTCTCTCTCTCTCTCTCTCTCTCTCTCGCTCTCTCCCTCATGCGAGCAAGGCTGCCAGCTCTCAGAAGGGTGTCCATTTTGAATGTGGGCGGCTGTTGCTACTAGAGCAGTTCAGGAAGAAGAAGAGAAAAAGAGGGAGAAGGAAGATAAGGAAGGGAGATAGGCCTGCAGAGACAGTGGGGACGGGATGGGGGTGTAGAGGAAGAGATAGACAGAGGGCGCTGAGTGGGAGAGACAGAGATAAGAGTGGAGGGAGGGAGAGATACAGAGGAGGAGAGGGAGGATTTTAGAAAGAGAAGGAGAGAGAAAGATAAATAGGTTTTGCGTCTAGCAAGTCGATTAAAGATGTTTTCTGTGTTTTCTCAAGTGATGCTTTGTAGAATGTCAAGAACGACTCTTCATTTTATAAGATTATAACAGCATGAGGACACACAGCTCTTGGCATGATATAAAGTCTGAAAAAAATAATTTTGCTAAAGTTGGAGAGCTATTGCAACAGTCTATTCAATCAAACCACCTCCCTCTCCAAGTTTTAATCACAGTCATAAGCGTAACACAGGCATGAAACATCTTCTACATCTCCTTATTTCTTATTCATGCATCGGCTCCAACCGCTCCACTCTCATTCATATCATACTTCAAATGATTTAAAAATCAAGCCTCAAGGGTAGGTGTGAGGATAGGGGAAGGAGGGGGTGAGGAGGAGGAAGGGGTGCAGGAGAAATATGGCCCCTGCGTTCTGGGCTTCTCAGTAATTATTTCTCAGGCAGCGAGAAGGACGCCCTGAGGCTGATGAAAGACCTGCAGCTCCTAGGGTCCTCTGAGAACAGTGGGGCCTCTCCACAAGAACGCCATCACTGAAGCATCCTGGGAAATCTCCCTACTGTAGCTCGCTGGACATCTCCTGCTCCCCTCTTATGTTTCCCTTAATAGATTTATCTTGAAAGTATGACATTCTCTTTCTCATCGCGTAGGCCTAATGTACGTATCTGGAGAGGCTGCTTGCAGGCTCATTTTCTGAAAGATTCATTTTTAAAATATGTCATTTTCTCTCTGTCTCTTGCTCCCTCTCTCTCTCTCTCTCTCTCTCTCTCTCTCTCTCTCTCTCTCTCTCTCTCTCTCTCTCTCTCTCTCTCTCTCTCTCTCTCTCTCTGTGTCTCTCATACACAATACATCTCTGCACTATTGCTTCACAATCAACTCAGATGCTCCAATGTGTTTATTGCTCTTTGAGATGAGACTCTTAGATGCATTTTCATACTCTATTAATGGGTTTTAAGTTGATACTGCCCGGTATTTTCATCAGTCGACATTGACTCGATTATGACTCCAAATCAGACCATTTAGAAGATACTGTCGATGTATTTTCTTCTAACCTATCAGCATCGCTAGCACATCTCAATCTCAGATCATTCACAGAAAGAAATACCCATTAACCTATAACGACCAGACACCCTGCCCGTAACTTACTCATGAGCCTGTTTCTAAAAAAAAATGTAGTCAGGCATTTAGTAGGACTAAAATTGCAGCAGGATCTGCTCTCTCTCTCTCTCTCTCTCTCTCTCTCTCTCTCTCTCTCTCTCTTTCATTATCCTTATCACTCTCTCTCTTGCTCTTTCTCTCGCTTTCTCTCTCATAGAGATGTGGCCTTGCCACGTTTCCCTCATTTACTGTTCTTCTAGCAATTAGAGAGAGAGAGAATGAGACAAAAAGAGTGAGGGCAAAACAACAAGAGAGAACGAGTGAGAGATAGAGTTTATTTGATTAAGTGGCTCCAGCTAATGGAGTTTCACAATTTGAAAGCAAATGATGCATCTCAGATGACTCACCAGGGCATTTAATCCATTCATTTATTAGCCCTTTATTTGTTTGTTCAGTCGTTCATCTCATCACGTATCTTAATTTCCAATTTGAGTCACCCTTCATCGTCATCGCTCTTCGTATTCCGCTGATTAACCCCATCCGTTCGGTCAGACTGGTCATTCTGATGAACAAAAAGGTCATATGCTGCAGCGTAGATGCATATGCACTCTTTTATTATGTTAAGCCCATTCATTCAACGCCATAACACATGCACATACGCCACTGTAAAGGAATAGAAAGCTTTTCCACTTGCATGGTGATTAGTGCTTTGTGAGGGCTTTAGATGTGTATCGATGGTGGCATAGTCACAGACCGATTGCAGCTCTACAGTCTCTCTTTGCACGCTGAGCAGGGCTCTCGGTTAATTCAAAACTGTTTTTAACACAAGGTTGCATTTAGAAATGATGCAGAAAGACTGTTTCACTCCAGCACAAACAAACAAGATATTTATTTTAATTCCACTGAATAATGCAAATGAACCGATAATCATGACCAGTCAGATGTATTTCCACTGACTTGTATGTCCATCAATAAATAGCCTAAAAAGAATTATTTTGCAAAGGGACTTTTTTTTCCTGACAAATGGCCGGCACCAATTTCATATGGCTTTTCATTTTTGTTGTCGGCCAAAAGCCGGGTAACGGAAACCCTGGTACGAAGAAACCCCTATACATAGTACATAGGTGTATATACAGTATACAGCCTTTAATGCTGATATGTGAACTGATATGTTCATATTTTATATCCAACACAGTACAATATAAGGAAAAAAACGGACAAACTCAATGGAAATCTGTATTGAAGAGGGGTTGGGCCGAGTTACTGTTGTTCTCACTGCATTGCATGACCTTTAAGCCTTGTGTATGTGTAGTGTTTCAACTGGAATGACACGCGAAAGGTTCACACTACACATGAGACCAGGAGAGAGGAGTGACGGCACTGAGCTGGAGGAAATGAAGGAGGGAGGCTTATGCGTGTCAAAAGTGTAATCATGGCTAGCTGTTTCACCGTAGGATTAACTCTCAGCTGTCTTCTTGTGCTTATTGCTGGTGTCATGTATTCGTGACTCACGCACACACACACACACACACACACACCATGAGTTGCGAACAGCCAAGCACATCAACGAAACCTAGTCGCTAATCTGCATGTATATTCTGCACCCACAGAGATTTAAACTATTTCTCATCTGACTACAGTCGACCCCTGATAGTTACACATTGAATAAGTGCAAACTCTGTTGACGCACAGTGTAGTCCACCAGTCCCATTTAAAAAATATATTTTTTTACTTGTTCTGGATATCTGGATATTTCACATATTGTGCCAACCCACTGGTCACACACTGGTTGAATCAATGTTGTTTCAACGCCATTTCAATGAAATGATGTTGAACTAAGGTGGAATAAACGTTGAATTGACTTCAGTGCCCAGTGGGAAGCCAATGCATACACAAATATCCAGCATGGCGATGTATTCATAACAACAGCCTTTCCAGTAGAGAGGTATGCTATAGTATCAGTACTCACTAGCCATCTGGAAGGCATTATTCCAACATTTTTTATTTTTTATTGAACCATTGAACGAGGCAAGTCCGTTAAGAACAAATTCTTATTTACAATGACGGCCGACATTACTTTAATAACACATATTGAACAGTAGCGCTCAGCTGCAAGCCAGTTTATAGCATGATGATTCAGAATGATGTGACGTACAGATGTAGGCTCTTCATTTGATCACCCTGTTGCGGGAGAACTTTCCTGCAATGCAGGCCATTTAAAAGGTGTAGTGTATTTGAGGTTTTCTAAAGGCTTCTGAAGTTTGTAACTTCCACTTGTATGGCGAGGGAAAAGTGGATGAGTCACTGTTCAAGGTCTTTCTGTCTGCTTGCTCAGAGTCTGTCTTCAGGAGTCTGTTCATTCCTCCAAGGCATCTGGAGCTGGAGGCTAGCTCTAGGGAGAATCTGGGCAGCTATGTTATGTGGGGAATACTAAACAGAGAGGAGCGCAGTCTGGTTCACACAGAACATTACACGATTAAATGTTGATTTAGCTTCAGAATATATTTTGAGAGTGATTCTAGCAGATACTCAAAAGACCTGCGTTACTGCAGTTGATATGGTTACATAACTACATAACATAAAACCTGGTGTGTGTGTTATGCCAACAGCTTGTTCAGAGCTACTTAGTCGTACAGACACTGTTAAATGCTGAGAGGAGAGAAGAGGAGAGACCTTCACTTCTGTATTATTAATCCTTACTAATCCTCAATGTACATCCCTAAATTCCTCTCACTTCTCCATCTCATTACCACAACACACACTGAGGAACAAATCTCCAACTTCCGTCCCATTCCCAAACCATTACCAGTATGGTTTCCATACCCCAAATCCCCAATCCCCAAATGCAACTTTTCCAGGAACCCAGAAACACCAATGGGTCATTTTGTTGAATGCTAGAAAGTGAAAAACAGTATTACATATATTGTATAGATCAATAAAAACAAAGAAGCATATATTAAAAGACATATTTTTTGTTGTATAATGTATGTCAAGTTTTATGTAATTGGTGTTAATGCCTTGAAAATCACTCATTACAAATATAATGTGGTCCATAAATATTGGCACCCTTGATAAAGATAAGCAAAAAATAATACAGATACTGAGGTATAATTGTATGCAAAAAGGGGGAAATTATATTGTTTCATACTACTACAATTGGTCAGATAAATAGATTTTGTTTAAAAAGTAAAAGAAAGAAATTCAAACCCTTTTTTCAATGCTCTAGCACCCTCCTCTTGCGAGGATAACGACAATGTTTACGAGACAGGAGAACATGTTGCGAGGGATCTTATACCATTCCATACAGAATCTTTCCAGGTCCTCTTCTGTGCTTATGGACTGCCCTTTTTAATTCAAACCACAGGTTTTCAATGGGGCGGGTTCAAGTCGGGAGACTGACATGGCCATTGCAAAATGTTGATTTTGTGGGCAATTAACCATTTCTTAGTGGATTTTGATTAGTGCTTGAGGTTACTGTCTTGATGGAAGATCCACTTGCATCCAATTGTCAGCCTCCAGGCAGAAGCAAATCAGGTTTTTGGCAAAAATGTCCTGGCACTTCACAGGAGGTTGGTTGCACCTTAACTGGAGAGGATGAGCTCTTGGTAATGGCTGCCGCGGAATAGGTGAAATGGTATTAAATACATCAAACATTGTTTCCATGTGTGAGATGCCAGTCCATTTGCTCCATTGCAGCCATTACTATGAGCCATCCTCCCCTCAGCAGCCTCCACTGACTTGATACTACTGGTGTGCGTGGTCAAAGAGCTCCTTTTTCTTGCCATCTGTCCAAAGCACCACCTGGAGTTTGATAAATGGCATTGGCTCTTGGATTGGAACCGGTGCTAAGGCCAGACGACATGAGAATAAAGCTCTTTGGACACCGTGGTGGGTTTGCTGTCGAAAAACAGAAGCATATGCAGAAAATAATCTCATGTGAAATATGGTGGTGCATCTTTGATGTTACGGGGCTATTTTCCTTCCACTGGTCAAAGGCATCATGAACTTTACCCAGTACCAGGACATTTTTGCCAAACACCTGGTTGCCTCTGCCAGGCAGACACTTGGCTGCAAGTGGATCTTCCAGCAAGACAATAACCCCAAGTGTAACAGTTTCTGTCCCTCTCCTCGCCTCAAACCAGGGACCTTCTGCACACATCGACAACAGCCACCCTCGAAGCATCGTTACCCATCGCTCCACAAAAGCCACTGCCCTGCAGAGCAACAGCGGACTGCACTGTTGGTTGAGGGCTTGTTGTACACTTGTTGTGTACAACTTGTTGTATTCGGCGCCTGTGACAAATAAAGATTTGATTTGATATGATCACACCATTTCTGTATGTCATGAATTTGAGTATTCCATTGATAACTCTGTGTGTCTAAATACAATGTGTCATTGGTGTTATTCAATTTATATTAAGGGAAATTACATCGTGGGCACAATTATTAATCATTTCACTTTAGTAAATGATTTTAAAAGGGTTTAATGACCTTAGATTTGAGCATCTGTGGTCTCATTTTGAAAAAAATCCTCAATAACCAAAAATGTGTAATTGGTATGACTATCATTTGTGTTACTACTACCAATGTTGGTAATGTTATCAAGATGGTAAAAACAATTGAACTTAATTAAGCTGCCATATTAGTTGATTTACAATTGCTCTACTCATGTAAGTATTGTGTCCGTCAATCTCCAATCTTTATCGGGCCATATAAAAGCCTAGAGATGTGTTTCTCCCCAGTGGCTCCGCTCTGTCTGTGTTTAAGTCCGTGATTAGCGCGTTGGTTGGGTGGTGTGCCTGGGACATGAATCCACCATGGATCTAGTACTAAGCCTGGGAGCATTAAACAAGCATGTGGTCTGGATGGCAACACTTAAAAATAGCTAGGCTTATATATTTTTTCCCTCAACTGGTAATTGAAGCTTGCTTCTCAATCACCATTCAAGTGCATGGGCAGCGGTAGGCAGGCTTCAGCGCGTCACACAAAGCTTTGCTGCAATGAGCTGGAGATAGTGTGTGTTTTGAATGCATATATTAAGTGTTTGAAACCTGAATGTTTTACTTCATATGAGGAGGAATATCTTACCTTGCATCAAAGTAGTCTAGCCAAAATCCAACTCGTAGAAATGTGGAGGGAATTATTTTATAAAGACTCCCATGTGCCAAGTACCCTATTTCTCTTATGTTCTATTGGTTTTCAATATCAACTTTATTTCATTGTCCAAAAAGCCAAAGGCACAAACCTGGTCATATTAGCTGTTATTGCATCTTTAGATCTCCCCTCTTTCAAAATTTCAAAATAATATTTGAATCTGTCACATGAAACTGCTTATATGTGTGTAGCCTATTGCCTTGTGCACATTGCTTATAACGTGAAGGAATAATAGTTTATGAAAATGTTAAGCTAAACGTTCTGATTTGTTGCATCAGCTACATTGCTTTTTAAAGTATTTTGGATGTAGCCTAGGCCTTCTGGTTGTGTGCATTTGGGATCTATCATCCCACAACCGTCCCAGAGTCTGTTTTGAAATAGGCTATTCATTTCTTGCACAGAACGACAAGCTAACCAATAGAATAGGTAAACTTTTCTACTATGGGGGGATATTAGATTGAAAGGCTAGTTATTTTGCAGTTTGTTGCTTGTCTTGTTGGCTGAGGAAAAGTCCATGTGGACAGTTATTGTAACATCTTTAAAGTGCACATCAGGATTCGGTAAGAAGAACGTATGCTGATGTATCCTCGAGTTGCATGTTCTGTTAAAATTAATTGTCATAATCTAAATGGGATTTCTGTCATTCTGAGCACTGTGGGTGAACACCTTAATCAGGTTACGCACCCAATGCATACGGTTCCGGGTAAATTCTCAAATGTCCGCTATGTTAAAATGCTGCCAGTCAAATGTCCAGCGTCACATTTTCCTAACAGAAACCCTGATTCCTACTGATACAAAACAACTGCAATCCCCTCTCAAAAGATCAAGCTGTGTGAATATTAAAACAACTACAGTTAATGCCACTTTTGTGTTGCATGCAATGTCATACAGTGGGCCCACCATTTCGACATAGTGATGTTTTTATTTATATCATAATTGTCCCTTTGGTCTGATTCCTCAGGCTGGGGGTGTGATGTGTTGGACTGGTGTGGTATCAGTAAAGCCGACTGTCTGGCCAACCTGGACTCAGCGGTAGACGTAACATAGTAAATGGCAATCCGGGACACTGAAATTAGTATGATATGTTACATTTCGTGACATATGTATTAATTTGTGGATGTCCATCATCCATTGAGTATGATATGTTATGGATCACAATTCATATGATATATTACGAATTGCAATTCATACAATATGTTACAAATTTGCAAAATGTGTCATATGATTCGTATTCCAATTTGTTGTGGCTAAGGTTAGCTAGGTGCCTAGGTGGCTAATGTTAATGTTAGGGGTTAAGGTTAAGGTTAGCGGACAGGTTAGCTAACATTCTAATTACATATAAGGAAATCAGTCAATCGAAATAAATTAATTCGGCCTTAATCTATGGATTTCACTTGACTGGGAATACAGACATGCATCTATTGGTCACAGATACATTAGGAAAAAAGTTAGGGGCATGGATCAGAAAACCAGTCAGTATCTGGTGTGACCACCATTTGTGTCATGCAGCGTGACACATCTCCATCGCATTGCTGTTGATTGTGGCCTGTGGAATGTTGTCCCACTCCTATTCAATGGCTGTGCGAAGCTGCTGGATATTGATGGGAACTGGAACATGCTGTTTTACACGTTAATCTAGAGCATCCCATACATGCTCAATGGATGAAATGTCTGGTGAACATGGAAGAACTGGGACATTTTCAGCTTCCAGGAATTGTGTACAGATCCTTGCGACATTGGCCATACATTATTTCGTTGAAAAATGAGGTGAGGGCGTCGGTTGAATGGCACAACAATGGGCCACAGGATCTTGTCACGGTATTACTGTGCATTCAAACTGCCATTGACAAAATGCCATTGTTCATTGTTAGTAGCTTATGCCTGCCCATAGCCCCACCACCACCATGGGGCACTCTGTTCACAAAGTTGACATCAGCAAACCACTCGCCCACCCAACGCCATACCTGCCATCTACCTGGTGCATTTGAAACCTGGATTAATCCGTGAAGAGCACACTTCTCCAGTTTGCCAATAGCCATCGAAGGTGAGCATTTGCCCAATGAAGTCGGTTAAGACGCCGAACTGTAGTCAGGAAGACCAGCACGCAGATGAGCTTCCCTGAGACGGCTTATGACAGTTTGTGTAGAAATTCTTTGGTTGTGTAAACCCACAGTTTCATTAGCTGTCCGGGTGGCTGGTCTCAGATGACCCCGCAAGTGAAGAAGCTGGATGTGGCGGTCCTGGGCTTGCGTGGTTACACATGGTTTGCGTTTCTGAGGCCAGAGTGACATACTGCCAAATTCTCTAAAACTACATTGGAGGTGGCTTATTGTAGAGAAATGGACATTCAGTTATCTGGAAACAGCTCTGGTGGACATTTCTGCAGTCAGCATGCCAATTGGCACACTCTCTCAAAACTTGAGACATCTGTGGCATTGTGTTGTGTGTGACGTAACTGCACATTTTATTCCCCTACACAAGGTGCATCTGTGTAATGATCATGTTTTTTAATCAGCTTCTTGATATGACACACCTGTCAGGTGTTGCTAGACAGTCGCGTTATGCGCCAACCAACCACCCTATTTTCATTTTCATATAAACTTCTGTTTTATGTGACAATACTAAACGTAACATATCATACAATTTTGAGTGTCCCAGATTTAAGTTACTATGTTACGTTCTAGTCTATGACCAGGCTGGGTTGGCCATGGTCAGGCTTAGAACTCAAATCTTCACATCTGTCATTGTCTCTCCCCTGCCAGGCTCTCAGCCCAGATTTGACTCTGGACTTCACTGTTGATTAGATTTTTCATCTATCCCGCTCCTTCCCTCTGTATCTACACATCTATCCATCCATCTGACTGGAGGGATGTCAAGTGTTGAATAAAGGAAAGTTGCTAGCAGTCTGAGGCTTGTATTCTATCCACTACTGCTGTCCAATAGCCACTGTACGGTTTCCTTACACTCAGTTCACCACGCTACATGTGTGGTGCTTTTCCACACGTGCAAAAGCCTCAAAACCCACTTGCACAGCTGCTTAAGTGACCCTTCCATTGTCGCCACAGCGAACTTAACGCCGTTTACCAACAATACAGAGAATTGCATTGAGTGAGCTATGTTGGGTTGTTTGTGGGTGTTTGATGTTTTATCAGATACATTCACCTCCTGTCTCAGTATGATGGTGGCCCATACAAAGATGCAGCCATTTGTATGGTAATGTAGAAACAGAAAAAAGTAGAGGACTCTGCCTGTGTGTAAGCACCCTGCACTAGACAGCTGACATATGCAGTTATTGAATCTCCAACGATTCACTGGAAATGTGAGTGCTGCGGGGTCTGAATAGGAAAATACTGTGTGGGTGTGTTGGCCCTGCATGCTCTGGTGAGAATCCGAGGATTTCTACTATTTGGGTGTCTGTTAGTGGGGAGTGTTATATTTTAGCTTCTCTCTCCCAAACTCTCTTTAAATTTTAATACATTAAAAAAATCACCCACTCCTAACCACACAAAATGTGACACGTTTATAACCTAAACATTAGGCTTTTAGATTTGCCAATAAGTGTTCTCGTCTTAAACACAGGCATTTAGAATTGCAGATTAAACATGGTAGTCATCTTTTTCCAGTGAGTTTCCAACCAGGAGAAAACCTATATCTCCTAACATGCTGTCTGGATCGGGTACGTGCGTCCACGTGTGTCATTGAGCACATGTTGATTTTGTACATCCACACTAGATGCGATCCAGACACGCAGGTTGAAATATCAAAATGAACTCTGAACCAACTGTTTTCATTTGGGGACAGGTCGAAACAAACATTCATGGACATTTAGCTAGCTAGCTTGCTGTTGCGAGCTAGTTTGACCTGTGATATAAACATTGGGTTGTAATTTCAGTCAATTATTCTGGATCTTTGTATAATTTTGACCAATTTTGTGACCCGTTTCAGGAAACTCGGTGTATGTTGTGGGTCACTACTTCACAGGAGAGATGTTTGAACGTGAATCTAAATGCATTTTTTGGCAGAAATGCTTTCTCAAACGTGGATTTTCATATGCCTTAATAACAATCTTGAATGTCATCTGTAAATAACAATAAAATAAAATAAAAAAATAAAATGAGACTAGTTGGTTTAGCCACAGAAAAGATCAGCAACCTTCCCGCTAGCCATGATTGGCTGTGATAATGAGTGGGCTGGACATGCCGAGAGATGAGTTTTGATTGGTCTGCCATATAGAACGCTTCTGTCTATTTGAGCTGGTCAATATGTCTGGTTAATCCTGTCCAACACTTTTAAAGAAAATATGTATATGCGTAGTAAAACTGCATAAGTGTTGCTCTCCACTTTCTTGAGGACTGAGTTTTGAAATCAGTGGAATTCGAGTATGATAGCTAAGGAGATGGAGAAAAAACCTGTCTCCGGATTACATCTTCAAACTAAGGGCAACCATGGCATCCAACAGGAGGTACGCCCATTCATGATATCTACGGGTAAGATGTAGCTAGCTACATTTTCAGATATTACACATTTCTCATTTTGACAGAAAGTTGTTTCATTTCAAGTTAAAGTATACTGTTAGCTGACTGGCTCTGTAGCTAACGCTATGTGTCTGATGTTATTATTTGTATCTCAGAGCCATTTGCTTTTCTAGTTATAGCCTAATTTTAGCTAGCTAACATTGAACCTGGTTGGTTAGGTACCTGTAGATTCATGCAGGGTAATAACGTCATGAGTTGGAATTATGGTTAATTGTTTAGCTAGCTAGCTAGCTACATGTCCTAACAAAATACTCCACTATGCAAGTATCCATTTCAATAGAATGACACTGCAACAACTGTTGATAGACGTACTGTACTAGCTGGTAAATTCGCTCTGGCTATCTACTCCGATTTAGAACATGAGTAAGATAGTCTAGCTAGCTACATTTTCAGATATTACACATTTCTAATTTTTGTATTTTAATTTTAAGTTAAAATATACTGTTAGCTAGCTAGCTTACGCTAGCTGTCTGGCTCGCTAGTAGGCTGGACACATGACATTTTTAACAATATTTTTTCCTAAAAACTATTTCATTGCATTCGACGTGGAGCCCAGTTTCATAATATTACCATTTGTCCCAGCTACTTGCTGTAGTTCTGAAGTAATCACGAAAAAACATGCCTTATTTTGGCCGCATTTTTCACCCTGCCAGCTCCTATTAGCTCTATTGAGCACCGTGGCATCAACTCACCATTCAAACCTTCTATACCCAGCCTATTGTTCTACGTCACAATGCCTGCTTTGATATTGTTGGCAATGAGACCTGCCTATGTTGCTTGTAGTTAAAATGTAAACAACAACAAAAAATTACTCATGGAACTCTGAGGTCATCCCATTGTTTCCTATAGGCAAAAATAGGTATGTCTGTCTATTTTGCCAAATATCTCGCAATGTGTAAATTTAGATTTTTTTTCTCCAAATTGGACACCATTTTAATCATGAGAATCTCCTCTTTCTAATTATGTAGGGCTGGGCAGCTTACTCCGTTGTCATCAAACGTTAGCTCCAAAATACTGTTAGCCCTCCCCATTGTTTTCCTATGGAGAGGCATGTTGGTATATTTAGCAAAATATCTCGCAATGTGTATATTTAGATTTTTTCGAGTCGGTCACCATTTTAATCGGGATAATCTCCTCTTTCTAATTACATAAGGTTGGGCAGCATACTCTGCTGTCATCAATCGCTAGACCAGAAATAGTCAAAAGTTGCAATGTTTTCCCTACTTTCTAATTATGCAGACATAAGCACACTTGGAACCATCAATTGTCGGATGTTTACTTTCTACACAAGTTGTTATTTTTCAGTTTCGTTGAAAGAACAGATTGTAGTGGTAAAATAAAAAGGACTACATTTTTTTTGGTGCCATCTAGGCAAAATGGAATTCTAAGCGTCACTCCAGTCAGAAGAGGCTCTGCGAACGTTCCATTCATTTGCTATGGGCTCGCACTAGTGTTCCAGCTTAGCCAACATTCTTTTGCCATTCAACATTATTTTGCCAATTTTGACTTGTTCTATTGTCCAGCCTATCACAAGCTAGCGTTACATGTATGATCTTATTATTTGTATCTCAGAGTCGTTTGCTTGTCTGGTTATAGCCTAATGTTAGCTAGCTAACATTGAACCTGGTTGGGTAGCTACCTGCAGATTCATGAAGGGTAGTAACATCATGAGTTGGGATTGTGGTTCATTGTTTACCTAGCTAGCTAGCTACATGTTTTAACAAAAGACTACACTATGCACGTAACCATTTTGGATGTTCGTTAATTCAGTCTGGCCATACACTCCTATTTCAGAGCACTCTCGTCTGTGTGTCAGAGCGCAGAATAATGATGCATTTACGAATGCTCAACATCCGTTGAATATTGCAGGCGCCAGTAAACATCGTCAAAAAAAGCATAATTCAATTGTTGCCAGCAGCACAGTTACAGTCACCAACACTCTGGATAACATGACAACAGCCTAACCAGCTCTGCTAAGGTGAGTAAAATGGACAGAGTAGGGTGTTCTCTCATTTGTGTCTGGAAATAGCTAGCAAGGTTGTCAATGTTACCTTTCTAGCTTGGGTGCTTGACTGCCGTTGTGAGGTCAGAACATTCGCATCAACCCTACTCATCCGCCAGAGCGTCCAGTATGCGCTCTCGGAGCATTCAGAGCGCATACTGGACGCTCTGGCCGATGAGTAGGGTTGATGCGAATTTACTAACGGCCAATCTAACAGCACAGTTGCAGTTATCTGGATAACATAACAGCTTAACTAACTCTACTAGGGCGAGTACTGTTCAGTGAACTGTTTTCTCGCTTGTGTCTGGAAGTAGCTAGCAAGTTACTGCTGTTGTTCGTACAGAACGCTCGGATCACCTCTTAAATAGGTGGGTGGGGCTAAAGCTTAAGAGGGTATGAACAATGCTTAATAGGTGTAGGCAAAGAAGGGCTCTCCAGTAGTAGTACCAAAACAATTCACAGGTCATTTTCTCAAAGGTGAGTTTACAAGTTTAGCAACTTTCAAAGCAGAATGACTTTCCCATTGTTCCTCAAATGTAGTGTATGATATGCCATTTTGTAGCTCTGAGTCTCTACTTTTATCCAATGTAAAAAAACACCATTTCAAATTTTGCTACTTAAGACGAATTTGAGTCGGTCGGTCAAATTTATAAAACACAGACGAGACAGCTAGCACAGTCTGTGTCTAAAATGCTACTAGCGGTACATGGTAACGCAATGCTGTGCATGATGCTCCCGTCTTAGTAGGGTCTGCTCTGTTCTAACTTTGGGAGTTGAGTAAAGTAGTGTCTTATTGTGCCCGATGACCGATTTGTCGGACCAAACCTGAAATGTAAATAGCATGTGCTTGTTCTCAGAGAGGAAGAAGTTATATTTTGTGGGGGAGGGGGGGGGCTTGGTGTCTGTGTGTGACCAAAAAGACCAAAAAGACAAACACTCATAAAAATGGAAAAACATTTAAACCTCGATTCTTGTCCCCAGCCCTATGTGTCACGTTTTCATTTAAATTCTAAATGCCTTGACGCGTTTAAAAATTGTTACAGAAAAGTGTTTATTTAAGTGTTCAGATCCTAAACAATTAAATAAAGAAATTGAATGGACAGTCCTTTGCCCAGAGTCATTACAAGCTGTGTGCTGCTTCTCAGATCCGACACAGATGTAATTCTGAGTGTTGTGTCCATGCAAGTGTTGAATACAAATAGGCTTAATATTGTTGTTGATGCATGTCAGTGTTACTGCTAGGGCATTGAAAGTATTCAGCAAACAATTGACCGGATTGGGAAACACTGCCTTGGTCCAAGCTGCAGTGTGTGGGTGGGTGTGAGAGAACTGATGAGAGAGGTCTATGTGTTCCAGTCTTTCTGTCTTCCTATCAGTCTGAGTGGAGGATGCTGCTCTTATTTCCAGTGAAAAGGGTATACTTTAGGCTCTAATACCCACATCCCTTCATTAGGAGAGAAAGTGTGTGTGTGTGTGTGTGTGTGTGTGTGTGTGTGTGTGTGTGTGTGTGTGTGTGTGTGTGTGTGTGTGTGTGTGTGTGTGTGTGTGTGTGTGTGTGTGTGTGTGTGTGTGTGTGTGTGTGTGTGTGTGTGTGTGTAAATGTGATTGTCCAAAAAAGTCCCTTGATTCCCTCTCCAGTCTGTAACTCCATGTCACTAACTCTTCCCAATCACTGCCCACTGAAGTAGATAGAGGAGACAGACATTAGCTCTTATTAATATCTCTCCACTGAAGATTAGCCCTGAAAAAAATAGTACTGACCGCCATTGTGTGATACCATGTAAGTCCCTATTTCAGGACATGAAAAGAGAAGTCAGGGATTTTATATTACTGAAAGTTATCAGACTCTTAGCTCTTAACCAAGAGATTAGCATGGTTCATTATTTCTTTCTTCCTGGGGGAAAAAAAAACATTTTGGGAAATCCAGCTTCCTTTTTTAGGCCTATGCAGAGAATTGGAGGAAGGGAAAAAAAGAAACAATTGAATTATAGCGCTAAAAGCTGGCTTTAGCCCAAATCTTTATTCCGGGATTTTTTTCCAGAGGACCTGTATGTACACTACAAAAGTTTTAGAACACCTACTCATTCAAAGGTTTATCTTTATTTTCACTATTCTCTGCATTGTAGAATAATAGTGAAGACATCTAAACTATGAAATAACACATATGGAATCATGTAGTAACCAAAAAAGTGTAAAATAAATCAAAATATATTTTATATTTGAGAGTCAAATATTCTTCCAATAGCCACCCTTTGCCTTGATGACAGCTTTGCACATTTTTGGCATTCTCTCAACCAACTTCACCTGGAATGCGTTTCCAACACTTTTGAAGGAGTTCCCACATATGCTGAGCAGTTGATGGCTGCTTTTCCTTCACTCTGGGATCCGACTCATCCCAAACTATCTCAATTTGGTTGAGGTTGGGGGATTGTAGAGGCCAGGTCATCTGATGCAGCACTCCATCACTCTCCTTCTTGGTTAAATAGCCCTTACACAGCCTGGTGGTACAAGCACTTCACTACACTCGCAATAACATCTAATAACAATGCGTATGTGACCAATGCAGTTTGAGATTTGATGTGTTGGGTCGTTGTCCAATTGAAAAACAAATGATAGACCCACTTAGACCAAACCAGATGGGATGGCATATCGCTGCAGAATGCTGTGGTAGCCATGCCGGTTAAGTGTGCCTCGAATTCTAAATAAATCACAGACAGTGTCACCAGCAAAGCACCCTCACACCATAACACCTCCTCCTCCATGCTTTACGATGGGAAATACACATGCGGAAATCATCCGTTCACCCACACCGTGTCCAAATTGTAGACTTTTGGTTCCATGGCGGTTGGAACCAAAAGTCTACAATTTGGACTCAAGACCAAAGGACAAATTTCCCCCAGTCTAATGTCCATTGCTCGTGTTTCTTGGCCCAAGCAAATCTCAAATCTCGTAGTTTCTTTGCAGCAATTCGACCATGAAGGCCTGATTCACTGCAGTCTCCTCTGAACAGTTGATGTTGAGATGTGTCTGTTACTTGAAATCTGTGAAGCATTTATTTGGGCTGCCATTTCTGAGGCTGGTAACTCTAATGAACTTATCCTCTGCAGCAGAGGTCACGCTGGGTCTTCCATTCCTGTGGCGGTCCTCATGAGAGCCAGTTTAATCATAGCGCTTGATGGTTTTTGCGACTACACTTTCCCATATTGACTGACCTCCATGTCTTAAAGTAATGACGGACTGTCATTTCTATTTGCTTATTTGAGCTGTTCTTGCCATAATATGGACTTGTTATTTTACCAAATCTTCTGTATACCACCCCTACCTTATCACAACACAACTGATTGGCTCAAATGCATTAAAAATGAAATACCTTCCACAAATTCACTTATAAGAAGGCACACCTGTTAATTGAAATGCATTCCAGGTGACTAGCTCATGAAGCTCATGGTGACTAGCTCATGAAGCTGGTTGAGAGAATGCCACGTTTGTGCAAAGCAGTCATCAAGGCAAAGGGTGGCTATTTGAAGGATCTCAAATATATATATATTTTGGATTTGTTTAACACTTTTTTGGTTACTACATGTGTTATTTCATAGTTTACATGTCCCACTATTATTCTACAATGTAGAAAATAGTGAAAATAAAGAAAAACCCTTGAATGCGTAGGTGTTCTAAAACATTTGACCAGTAGTGTACGTACATTTGATTAGTATACAATTTCCAGATCTGTGTCAGTGGATGTGTGCACAGCCCTAGACCAGCATGACGCTGGGTAAAATAGATTATCCACACACACAATAAAGCCTACATGCTTGGACATGCTTGAACATGCTTTGGTAGACAGCAAGAGAGAAATAGCATGGTTAGAGAGGATTCTTCAGGCTAGAGGTCTGCATAGGACTGATTTCTTCGTCCTGCTCCGGACCTTTTCATACCACTCCCACTGGCTTTCTGTTCAACACCCACTCGTAAACCCAACCTCAGTCCCGCAATGATATTTTAGGCGTGAGCTATGTGACACAGCTAGCGTGCCAGCCATGGTACAAGCAATGTTTTTCCATATAGGCAATATCAAAATGTGCAAAAATAAATGAAGAGATAGGTATAATAATATGGGTCAGCAATGTTTTTATTCAATGCAGTAAACTTTAGCCTAATTATATTTAGGAAGTACATTTCCTTGAAAGATAACTTCCCTGTGCTTCTCTGCCCATGCGTTGTCTACTCTTATTTAATTGAGACCACAGGTGCACCTGATCTCGCACGTATGGCTACTGAACTTGAAGCAGCAACAATGATGAGAGAGGACACTTGCACTCTGACCGCCAGCTCCCGCCTGCTGCTTGAAAAATCTCTGTCGGGACCTACGGGTCCCACCAAGGTAGTAAAGCTGCTGTAAAATGGTGTGCTGCTATAGTACCGTGTTGGGCTGCAGTGACTGGAATTATCTATGGTTCTGAACAGTGTGGGGCTGTAAGGGAGTGGTGCTGTACAGCTTGGCGTTCCAGTGAGTGGAGCTGTGGGGCTATCCATGGTGGTGAGCAGTTTATTATCTAGGGACGGGTGAGTAGTTTTACCTGTCCCCCTATCACTCTCCTTCCCATGATGTATCTGTCACTGTGTGTGTGTGTGTGTGTGTGTGTGTGTGTGTGTGTGTGTGTGTGTGTGTGTGTGTGTGTGTGTGTGTGTGTGTGTGTGTGTGTGTGTGTGTGTGTGTGTGTGTGTGTGTGTGTGTGTGTGTGTGTGTGTGTGTGTGTGTGTGTGCGTGCGTGCATATGTGCGCGCGGTTGTGCGTGTGCGTGCGTATGTGCGCGTGGTTGTGTGTGTGCGTGCGTTGCTTATGTGCGCGTGGTTGTGTGTGTGCGTGCGTGCGTATGTGCACGTGGTTGTGGGTGTGCGTGCGTGCGTGCGTATGTGCGCGTGGTTGTGGGTGTGTGTGTGTGCATATGTGCACGTGGTTGAGTGTGTGTGCATGCGTATGTGCGCGTGGCTGCGTGTGTGCGTGTGTGCGCGTGTTTGTGTGTGTGCGTGCGTGGGTGCATGCATGAGTATGTGCGCGTGGTTGTGTGTGTGCGTGCGTTCGTTGCTTATGTGCACGTGGTTGTGTGTGTGCGTGCGTGCGTATGTGCACGTGGTTGTGGGTGTGTGTGTGTGCATATGTGCGCGTGCTTGTGTGAGTGCTTATGTGCGAGTGGTTGTGTGTGTGCGTGCGTATGTGCACGTGGTTGCGTGTGTGCGTGTGTGCGCGTGGTTGTGTGTGTGCGTGCGTGCGTATGTGCGAGTGGTTGTGTGCGTGCGTATGTGCGCGTGGGTGCGTGCGTATGTGCGCGTGGTTGTGTGTGTGCGCGTGCGTGCGTATGTGCGCGAGGTTGTGCGTGCGTGCGTCTGTGTGGTTGTGTGTGTGCATGTGTGCGTGCGTCTGTGTGGTTGTGTGTGTGCATGTGTGCGTATGTGCGCGTGGTTGCGTGTTTGTGCGTGCATGCGTGCGTATGTGCGCGTGGTTGTGTGTGTGCGTGCGTGCGTATGTGCGCGTGGTTGTGTGTGTGCGTGCGTATGTGCGCGTGGTTGTGTGTGTGCGCGTGGTTGTGTGTGTGCGTGCGTGCTTATGTGCGCGTGGTTGTGCGTGCGCGTGCGTATGTGCGCGTGGTTGTGTGTGTGCGAGCGTTGCTTATGTGCTCGTGCGTGTGTGCGTGCATGCGTGCGTATGTGCGTGTGGTTGTGTGTGTGTGCGTGCGTATGTGCGTGTGTACGTGCGTGCGTATGTGCGCGTGGTTGTGGGTGTGTGTGTGTGTGCATATGTGCGCGTGGTTGTGTGTGTGTGCGCGCGTGCGTATGTGCGCGTGGTTGCGTGTGTGCGCGTGGTTGTGTGTGTGCGTGCGTATGTGCGTGTGGTTGTGTGTGTGTGCGTGCGTATGTGCGTGTGGTTGTGTGTGTGTGCGTGCGTATGTGCGTGTGGTTGTGTGTGTGTGCGTGCGTATGTGCGTGTGGTTGTGTGTGTGCGTGTGTGTAAAAGTGATCCTCCAAAAAAAGTATCTTGATTTCCTCTCCTTTAACTCCATGTCACTAACTCCACCCAATCACTGCCCACTGAAGTAGATAGAGGAGACAGACATTAGCTCTTATTAATATCTCTCCACTGAAAATTAGCCCTGAAAAAAATAGTACTGACCGCCATTGTGTGATACCATGTAAGTCCCTATTTCAGGACATTAAAAGAGAAGTCAGGGATTTCTATTACCGAACCTTATCTGACTCTTAGCTCTTAGCCAAGAGATTAGCATGGTTTATTTTTTCTTTCTGCTTGGAATGTTTTTGGGGGGAGGAATCCAGCTTCCTGTTTTAGTCCAATGAAGAGAACTGGGAAAAAATACAAACTTGAATTACAGAGCTAAAAGCTGCCTTTAGCCCAAATCTTTTTTCCAGGCTTTTTCCCAGAAGACCTGTATGTACGTACATTTGACTTATAGACAATTTCAAGACCTGGGTCAGATCTGTGTCAGTGTATCTGTAGGTTATATTAACGTTCTATAGAGGTGGAGCTCAGCCATAGACCAGCATGACCCTGGGTAATAAAGACTACATGCTTGGACATGCTTGAACATGCTTTTGTAGACAGCAAGAGAGAAAGTGCATGTTTACGGAGGATTCATCAGGCCACCAAGGGAGGAAAGCTGCTGTGAATTGGTGTGCTGCTATAGTGTGGGGCTGCAGTGACTGGAGCTTTGAGTGGATCTGCCCATGGTTCTGACAAGCGTGGCGCTGTAGGAAATGGAGCTGCCCATGGTTCAGACCAATGTACGACCAGTGTGGCGCTGTAGGAAATGGAGCTGCCCATGGTTCTGACCAGTGTACGACCAGTGTGGGGCTGTACGAAATGGAGCTGTCCATGGTTCTGAAGAGTGTGGCGCTGTAGGGAGGGGTGCTTTCCATGGTGCTGAGCAGTGGTGCTGTGCAAGCCACAAACCCTGTGGTCCCAGGATCTCACTCCCTCAAAACGATAATATTTGTTATTGGGCCCCAGTGGCCCTTGTTGGCAACCGGCAAGTTAAATATGCAGACCCTGTGTGTGCATGTGTGTGAGTGCATGTGTGTTTGTGTGTGTGTGAGAGAGAATGTATGTGAGAGTGCCTGCGCACTTGCTTATGTCCCTGTGCATGTGCGTGTGTGTGTATCTCTCTACACTAGCCGCCAGGTTGTATATCCAGGTCCATTAACAACATGACAGGAGGGGTTAGCTTGATGGACATGTTTATTGTTCCTCTGACAAGCAAAGCTAATGAGCCCCACAGAGCAGTGCTATAGGCCGGCAGCATTACACTAGCATCAGAGGACGAGCACCAACATCACCTACTGTCACTGGCCATTTAGAGTAGGGCCACACACACACATGTGCACGTACACTCACACACACACACACACACACACACACACACACACACACACACACACACACACACACACACACACACACACACACACACACACACACACACACACACACACACACACACACACACACACACACACACAGCCCATCCCATGCTCTCCTTATTATGGAGGTGTTTAATACCTGAGGTATTTACCTTTGTCATGATGGCAGGCCAATGATTTACCGTCCCCTCCGCTTACCGTCAGCTAGTGGCGCCAGCGCTAGCTCCGTTAGCCATAATGATACAGCTGATACAAGCAGTCTATTGATGATCTGGACTAATGAGTGTGTGTGAAAGTAAAGGCACTGACTGGCTAATGGGTTAGCTGTCAGTGTACTGCCATCAGAGTACTGCTACTCATTCATGTCCTTCACTCCCCCTACATCCTCAGATGTTCCTTAAGAGTTCAATTTCTATTGAATATTGAATAAAGGTTGCCATAGCAAAATGCCTAGACGTGCTGTACAACATCAGATACATTTCAATTCATGTAGTGCTGCAAGAAGATCTCACAGTTTTACCGATTTGACTTCAGATTTGGACATTTAACTTCTTTGGGATAGGGGGTGGTATTTTGACAATTTTTTTTGACCATTTTTAATGTAACTGGGACCTTTTGGAGTGCCAACAGAAGGCATATATTGCATATATTGTATCGCTATTTCTGACTTTCGTGTCGCAACTCCCTGGTTGAAAATGAGTTGTTATGCATTTGTGTGCTGGGCGCTGTCCTTGCATAATCGCATGGTTTGCTTTCCCCTTAAATCCTTTTTGAAATCTGACATGGCGACTGGATTAACAACAAGTTAAGCTTTATTTTGATGTATTGCACTTGTGATTTCATGACAGTGTAATATTTATAGTAATTTAATTTGAATTTGGCACTCTACAATTTCACCGGAAGTTGTCGAAAAAGCTTCCCACTGATCAGCAAGAAGTTTTCTCCTAATGTCAAATTTTGTTGATCCAAACATAACATTTGTCAGTGTAGGTTTTTGGGTTAAAACATTCTTTCCGACCGGTTACGTTAAAAAGGTCCAACGTTGGCAAGGGGCATGGCATTGGGCGCAGTCAGCGTGGCTGAATTAAAATAAAATAGGAATTCGGCCTACATTTATTTATTTTTATAATTATTATTAATTTTTGCATTTTTAAGCCAATTCCCTGCAATTCTCAGAATTTTTCCATGGAGCCGAGTGTAACGGCGTTCGTCTGTTGAAAGAGAGTCGGACCAAAATGCAGCATGGTGGTTACTCATGTTCTATAATGAAAATTAACGATACATGAAATAACTTAATATGCAAAACAACAAACGAAACGTGAAAACCTATACAGCCTATCTTGTGACAACAAACACAGAGACAGGAACAATCACCCACAAACACACAGTGAAACCCAGGCTACCTAAATATGGTTCCCGATCCGAGACAACGAGAATCGCCTGACTCTGATTGAGAACCGCCTCAGCCATAGACTATGCTCGACAACCCTACTCAACCACAATCCCAATACCTACTAAACCCCAATACGAAAACACACCACAAAATAAACCCATGTCACACCCTGGCCTGACCAAATAAATAACGAAAACACAAAAACTAAGACCAAGGCGTGACACCGAGATACATTTTTGTAGCTTTATAGCTAATTTCCTGCAACTCTGCACATTTTGCCATGGAAGCTGAGAGAACATTTTGCATTTAAAAAAATATATATTTTCCTGCAATTCTATGGAGTTTGCCATGTGTTCTTTTGCTCAAATTTAATAACAAAATAAATACTGTTAAATCATTGTTTTTGGACTGTTCAATTCCCCTGACTGTTTAGCTTTTATTTTGGTGATTGTTAGTTCTCAATGATTATACTATTACATCATATGTAGGCCCATTGTCTTTTCTACATACTTTATATTTGATTTGAGTTGTTTTAGTTTATACTGAAAGCTTTTTTCCATCAATTTTTGGACGTAGACAGTTTGGATAAACAAATCCCTGAAGGGTTAATGTTTGAGAAAGGGTTAAAAAATGTTGCAAAAATGTAGGTACTTACCAGAAAAGTATCTTTGACTGTGTTTTAACTCGCTGTTTTCTGAGTCACCAGGTGACTGCACTGTTGACAGGATTTCAATATTGTATTCCTTCTGTGGCACCCGGTCAGGATTTGAACACGTCTCATTCTGTTCAGAACAGCAACGAACCCTCTCCGCAAAATGTCCTCCATCTTGTGAGCGGGATGGGGAGCAGAGAGAGGCAGTGTTTCAAGTGGAGAGCCAGAGGAATTTTGACTTTCCCTTTAATGCTACTCCCAGACACTTATTACCCTAACGGTTCTTGCATAATGGTTCTTTGCAGTTCAAAAAAGGGTTCTTTCTTCTTTTAGTTATAACTCAAATGTAATTAGGGGTGTTCCAGAGTTAGAACACCTAATTCAACATGTCAATTTAAACAATAACACCTATAGAATTTTAAAAATATAATATGGCTAACCAGAATAAAAAACTCTGAATGGTTCTTCGAAAGGATGTACAAAGAACCTTTGACATGAACGAAGGTTCTTTATAGAACCATTCTCCCTAAAAGGACTATAAATAACTATTCAAAAAAATTCTACAGAGCATAAAAAGGGTTGTAACCATAGCGTAAACACTTTTTTGGTGCTATATAGAACCTTAGAAAAGGGTTATTTATAGTACTAAACAGGTTCCATTTTGTACCATATGAGCATGATTCTTTATAGAACCTTCAAGAAAAGGTTCCATATAGCTCCAAAAAGGGATCCGCTATGCTGTTACGAACATGGAAGTGATTGCATGTCATGGCTGTAATGGGCTCAATGGAATACATTGTCTTTCCGTTGCATCAATAAGAACGGTAAAGCTTAGTCTGGCATTTAACTCATTTTCTCGACACTTACATCAACAGATAGAGAAGAAGGATAACATTATTTTGATGGGTGTTCATTTTTTGTGGAATTGAAAAAGGTTATCATTTAATACAGTTGAAATGAGATGCACTGAAATAACTAACTTCCAACAATGAACACTCGGATTATCGTGATATTATGTCTGATTCAACATACAATGTATAGTATGTACAGATATGTGTAATCTATAGCCAAGCATGTTGATTTTTAATCCCAGGATATCCTGCTATTGACAAACTTGAATTATGCAACAGAACATGACAACAACAGTAATTAATTAGGCAGTCCAGACAGCAACGGTGAGTGCAGGTAGGCCTAGACAGAGCAAGTTATTGGTGGTTGCAGCCCTGTTCCACCCCATTATGTTAATTTATTCATATTTGCAAAAATACACCCATATATTTATGCAAATTAGAAATCTATCATGTTCTTTATTTTTTAACACAAAACTATACCTGATACCATTAGAAAATGTATATATGCATTCCAAGAAAATAAAAAATAACAAATATTCTAAGAAAATAAAAGTTTAAATAAATACATTTGACACTAAATTGTAAACACGAATTCCCACCAAAATCCCTGAAATCCATTCATTATTTGTCCCTGCCAATTAAATGTTTTATCTGCTGTAATTCAGTAAATATCTGATGGATGTAAACAATTATACAAGTTTGGAGTATCTTCATCCATTATCCAACTGTTGCATTTAGTAGAATAAAAAATAAATACTTTTAACAATTTTGATGAACGTTGGCACTGTATAAATTATGTGTGTGTGGGCATAGTCTATGTGTATGTCTTTACTTACAGCACCATCCTCTAATGCACTCTCCTCCAGGCAGTGCTTTACTGGTTTATGTTGTCCATGGTAGAGGAGGGTCTAATTGTGTAGTGTCTCCTCTCTTCTCAGACCCCCGAGGCCCAGAGCTCTGGCCTGATCTCTACCCTCCTCATCCCCAAATAAAACCACCGGGACGGCCCAGAGTCAACGCATAACCCTGTTCCTTCCAGGGCAGCTGTCACCTTAATTAGCCTGCATACACAGCTGAGAAATTACACTAAGTGCATGTTATCTATTGGTGTAGATAGGTGGTGGTTTACAGGTGGGCTGATTGGTGATTAGCTGACTGAAGGAGGAAAGGAAGGAGGGAGAGGAGAGGAAGGAAGGAGGGAAAGTGAAAGGAAAGTATTGTATGGAAGGCAATGAAGAACGGAAGGATTATATGCCTCGCTATACGATTATGTGAGTTAATTATTGAATCAACTGTCATGAAATCCTATTATTCTCTCCATACCAAAATCACACATAAAGGATCAAAGTAAAAGCACAGGGTGAGTCCTTATAGAGCTATTGAATAATGAATGATAAAGCTCCTAAAGCTAACTTCTGAAGATAAGACCGCATTTACTTAGGTTATCCCTGGCCAAATATTCATTCCGTCGTGTTCAGTCGTCTGAAAAAGGTGAAGTTATCGACAGGTCCTAGAGAACTGGCCGACACATCCCCTCTCCCTCCACACATCACAGCACCTACAGTATGTTCCATCCAGCGGCTAAAGGCCAGCTCATAAATATCCCTGTCCTCTTTTACAGCTTGCCAATAAGAAATTAAAGTGAGGTTAATATGCGGCAACAGACGGCCTGATATATGGGAGGTAGGGGCTATAGGAAGGCAGCGAAGCCAGTGAAGGGTCCTGTTGGGCTATTGACACGGCTGCTTGTGCCTATGTTCAAGGGTGTCGGGTGTCCCCTGCCCTGGTAGCCACTTGCATGGATCAATGGATTGATCACGTACACTTACTCCACACATGGATTTCCTGTCATTTCTCGGGAAGGATTTAGCATCTGGAGCGTGGTTGCCGCCCACTTCCTCCCCTTCTCTCCCTCTCCCTCTCTCATCCTCCCTCTCTGAGTCTCACAGGAAAGACATTACTGCCAATTCAATAGTACCTTAAACAAGAGATGACTCTCCAACTCTCTAATGTATTTTCATTGTGTTGTTTTCCCCTCTTCCCCCTCCTGGCAATTTTGCAGGCTGGAGTAATTTGGTTTTGACAGCAGGGCTGGGTTGTAGTGTGTGTCTGTGTGTGTAGTATATTGGACAGCAGGTGGTTTCGTTGACTGGTGAAAGATGGCTGGGCTGCAGAGTGTGTAGTATATTGGACAGCAGGTGGTTTCGTTGACTGGTGAAAGATGGCTGGGCTGCAGAGTGTGTTGTATATTGGACAGCAGGTGGTTTCGTTGACTGGTGAAAGATGGCTGGGCTGCAGAGTGTGTAGTATATTGGACAGCAGGTGGTTTCGTTGACTGGTGAAAGATGGCTGGGCTGCAGAGTGTGTAGTATATTGGACAGCAGGTGGTTTCGTTGACTGGTGAAAGATGGCTGGGCTGCAGAGTGTGTAGTATATTGGACAGCAGGTGGTTTCGTTGACTGGTGAAAGATGGCTGGGCTGCAGAGTGTGTAGTGGAAATGCTCATATTTAATTCACATCGTGCTAAACCGCTCTTACAGACAAACTACAGAAGTCCCACTAAACACTGTCCAGCCCGAGTCCAAAGGGTGTTCAGTGAGTTGAGCAGGTGCAGGAGAAGCCGTTTCAGTGAACCACTCTGGGGTTGTACATGGGCTTTAGCTCAGCCAACGCTGCCAATGCTGTCTTGTCAGCCAACATTGTCTTGATTCACACATATGTCCTGGGTTTGATACTTGAACGCTCTTACGGGTATAGTTGTGCCTAGGGCTGTGGCGCTCATGGAACTTTGAATGACAGTTATTGGTCAGCCAAATGACCGTTATAATCGTTTAAATTGCAAAAACAACAACAAAAAATGGGGGTAGGGGGGTGTTACCTAGGGTGTTACCTAGGTAACCAAAGAACATATGCCATTTATACTCAAAGACTCGTTTGCACTTGTTTCAGCAATTAGCAACGCCGTTTCATCATGTAAAGAGTCCATGTAACCGCAGAAACGGACTCAACCACACAAATGCCCGGCCGTGCCTCTTCAGTCAGCTGTTTGTTCCACAAGCAAAACAAACCCCGGTTATGACGGTTATTTTATTTTCATGACGGTCTTCATCCATAATCGCCTGTTACACAACTATACTGTAATTGTGCCAGCCCTAGTTGTGCCACCATAAATAACATGTCAACCATCCACCACTCTCCTCTTTCCAAGTTTCTGAACATGACGCCAGTGACCAACAGCTGCTGTACTGTATGTTTGGAAACTTTCCAAGATACACATGGAAAGTGGATTATGCCTCAGAATTAACTTTTCACCATGAGTCATCAAAAATGTCAAATTCAGCACCACCTTTTTTCCAAAGACACGAGGAGAATCGTAGCCATGATGTATTGCTGCTCTACCAGACTTGATACTGAGCAATGTGAGTGGTCCCTCGAAGGCAGTGGTTACCAACCAATCGATTGTGATGGACTGGTCGATCTCCCAAGGCATTCGTGGTTGATCCCCAAACATTTCTGTAAAAAACCCAACGCCAAAGCCTTTTTTAAATTTTGCGCTGTTGCGGCAGGTGCACTTGATTCAGCAGCCCTTGTGCCCGGAAGCCAAGGTGTTCCCATTTTGAACTATTTCATGTGTCTGAGGGTAGAACTCCGCCTACACGGCAAGCCCAGACACTAAATCAAGTGCAGCTATAGGCCTACAGCTGGCCAATCAGATATCTCAGATCACTGTCTGCACAGTGTCCTCGAGCCGTTAACTCGAACGCACAGCAAAGTTGATACTGAGATTTTAAGTCTTGAACAACCATGACTAGAGAGAGACTCAACCAATACAGCAAAGAGCTGCTGTTTTTATGTGTAAGTTCATGTTTAAATTGTTATTCATCACTGTCAACACTTTGTCAACACATTTGTAACCCATAAAATGTGTGTTCTCCCTACTTCCACTCACGCTACAACCAGCACTGCAGCTGTAATGAATGAGTAGCAAAAGTGTTTCGATACGCTCGTGTTGTTATTATTAGAGCCTTGAGTCTTTTTTAATATCGGGGAAAATGTCACTTTCTCTAGTCATAGGAGTAATAACATGAATTGGTGTATGAGGCAGAAATAATGCAGTGCGACTTGAGTTTTGCCATCTGCTGGAAGACTGTGTTCTCTTTTCCTTAGAGGAGAGAAGGAAGGCAGCCTGCCCGCTGCACCCTCCCCTCAGACGGATCATCAGATGTCGGCCATCAGTCCAGCAAAAATAGAAAAGAAGCACTATTATGCTCACTTAGCTGTGCCTCATAAGTAATACAACATAATTGTCTATTACCAATGTGATCATATACCTAATAAAAAATATATAGAGTTGAAGTCGGAAGTTTACATACACTTAGGTTGGAGTCATTAAAACACATTTTTCAACCATTCCATACATTTCTTGTTAACAAACTAGTTTTGGCACAAATTACACAAATGACTTGTGTGCATGACACAAGTAATTTTTCCAACAATTTTTTACAGACAGATTATTTCACTCCACTCCGATCTCGGCAAACCATTTCTGTATGGACCCTGCTTTGTGCACGTGGACATTGTCATGCTGAAACAGGAAAAGGCCTTACCCAAACTTTTGCCACAACGTTGGAAGCACAGAATCGTCTAGAATATCATTGTATGCTGTAGCATTGAGATTTCCCTTCATTTCCCTAAGGGGCCTAGCCCGTGATTATGAAGAACTGCCCCAGACCATTATTCCTCCTCCACCAAACTTTACCGTTGGCACTATGCATTGAGGCAGGTACCGATGGCGGCAAGCTTTTCACCACTCCAGCTGACGTTTGGCATTGCGCATGGTGATCTTAGGCTGCTCGGCCATTGAAACCCATTTCATGAAGCTCCAGACGAACAGTTATTGTGCCGACGTTGATTCCGGAGTCAATTTGGAACTCAATACTCTGCAGTCCCCTTCTGTGAGCTTGTGTGAACTACCACTTCACGGCTGAGCCGTTGTTGCTCCTTGACATTTTCACTTCACAATAACAGGATTTACAATTGACCTTGGAAGTTCTAGCAGGGCAGAAACTTGACAAACTGATTTGTTGGAAAGGTGGCATCCTATGATGGTGCCATGTTGAAAGTCACTGAGCTCTTCCATACGGGCCCATGTTTCCCTATGGAGATTGCATGGCTGTGTGCTCGATTGTATACACCTGTCAGCAATGGGTGTGGCTGAATCCACTAAGTTGAAGGGGTGTCCACATACTTTTGTGGTGTATATGGGAATTTCCAATAGTGGAATTCACAGAGTAAAAATAATATTTCTACTGCCTTGTGGAGTTCCTTATGTGATTCTAAATGGAATCCTGGATGTGATTCTAAGCGGAAATGTGTTAATCCATGTGAAATGCTAGAAACGATGAAGACATTCTTCCCTCTGCACAGGATGTGAGTTCCTGCCGTCAGTGGCCAAGTCTTATATAAGACATCAGTGGGGAGAAAGAGAAAGAGATAGCGAGGGAGGGGGAGAGATGTAGAGAGAGGGACAGAGAGAGAGAGAGATTAATATAGAGATAGCACATTCCCTGTAGTGTTATCCTCTCACTGTGTCCTGCCAGTCTTACGGCAGTGCATAGAAGTGCTATCTGATGATGCTAGATTTTGCTAACTTTGTTCTGATTAAGCCTGGATGACGTAACTGCTCATATCCATTTGCTGCTTGGGGTTCTTCTGGGTGACCTACATACATCCTCAAAAAGTTCTACAGCTGCACCATTGAGAGCATCTTGGCTGGCTGCATCACTGCTTGCCTTGGTATGGCAACAGCATTGCCTTGGATCGCATGGCACTACAAAGGATGGTACAGACAGCCTAGTACATCACTGGGGCCGAACTCCCTGCCATCCAGGACCTCTATATCGGACGGTGTGAAAGGAAGGTCCGGACATTTTTGACAATGAGGACCTTTATCTACTTCCCCAAAGTCAGATGAACTCGTGGATACCGTTTTTATGTCTGCTTGCGGCATAATTGCTGAATAGTACTAGCGCAATAACTGGAAGTTTATGGGTATCTGAAAGCATGCTAGCAACTTCCAGTCTTTGTGTCAATGCTAGTTAGCAACTACCTCTAACTTCCTTCATACTGGACACAGAGAAATGGTATCCACAAGTTCATTTAACTCTGGCGAAGTTGCCAAAA